>NC_090646.1:117761574-117916574 GCF_040937935.1 Hyperolius riggenbachi | reverse complement strand
ATAAATGTTCAGTAGAGAGTTATTGCGTGGTAGCCTGGTAGGAGGTAGGTAGTCCACCTTGAAGAGATAGGTTTTGAGGGCTTGCTTGAATCTGTTGAAGTTGGGGCAAGTCACCAATGCTTGTCACCAATGCTTCTCTGTTATCTAGTTTGCTGTGCATTTTAGAACTTGGATTAACTTTTTTTAAGCTCCATTGCGTTCTTTCGCACTGGACAATAACATTGCATCCCAATGCAATGCAATGATATTTCTATGGTATGTTAACGTTGGGTGTGGTGCGGCATGTCCCATCGGAGTAACTCATAGCATGCTGTGCATTAACTGCACAACTTGCATATTTACAGAGGCAGTGAAAAAAACCTTTCATTGTCTTGTATGATTCACTGTGTGGTTGTATCGCAAGGCAAATGTTCTATGCGACTTTTCACAGCTGTTGTGATCTTATCATAATGCAATGTGCATAATGTGCTACAACCACCACCATCATCACCTTGCCACTAGTGTCTGCCGGGAAACCCACAAACCTAGCAGCCTTGGATGCAACCAGACTGGACAACTTTTATGCCAACATCTTTCACAATGCTGTACAGAGTACAAAGAAGACAATAGTGAAGTAGGGGCCATAGATACATAAGACATATGAGTGGCCACTAGCCACCTTCATACTGAAGTATGTCCACAGTAGTAGTCCCTATTACAAAAACAAAACAAAAAACTACAGCATAGCATACATTAAAGCAAATAGTAATTGTTTAGCTAAGATTAAAAACTTGAAAAAAAAGACCTTTATTCCTGTCTGGATGTAAAAAGGTCTGCTGAAGGCACACATGAAAAAGTAATTGCTATCCACATCGTTTTAATGGTTTTGTTACATAATTAAATCATCAAACAATGAGCTGACACACCAGTGAAGTATCTACTGCTCGGCAAAAAGTCCCTTTCACTTTTCCACTTATGTGACATTTTCATGACCAGGTCAATCATATCATAGCAATTATCAACATTACAGCTGAAAACAGTGACTCGTTTACTTAATGAGAGTTTGGGTTATAAAAGCAAAAAAATGCCCATCAACATATTTTTATTTTTTAACTACAGCTCTGTATTTAAGAAGACGGCATCATCATTAACATTTCTAAAATTCACTACATGGAATAAGCACTAGCTTTTTTTTCTTAACACACCTGGCGCGGTTGTACACACGATATTACAATAAATGGTGATGGTGGATTCTTAATGACCCTGATTTTCCTTCTACTATGCCTAGAAATAATTGAACTCAAGTCTCAATTTCACAAATAGCTTTCTAAACCCTAAACTAACAGCTTGGTCATGGATTTGTAGCTTTGGGTCAATTAGGTCTCTCGTTAGAATTCAGAGGATACAATTTCACGCATCATTTTTTTCTCCTTTTTTTAGCATTAAAACCTGAAGGGTTTTTTTTCTGTATTTCTCAAAGGTGCAGTTAAAAAAGTTTTTATTTTCTACTGTAATCTTAAATCATCAACCAAATCCAAATTTCAAGTAAACTGTGTCTCCATGCTGCAAGGCAAGAGTGCTAACCACTACGCCACCAAGGTGCCCAAATAATAATAATAATAATCCATAGATCTGTTTTTATCTCTTCTACTCTACAGAATAAAGAAAATGTTTAGTGATAAGTTTAAAGATAAATTCAAAGTGAAGAGTTGTATTTGTTTAGAAACATTTGTGGATGTCTTACCAACCTATGTTGTTTGATTGTGAATCAACTGGTTGTTCAGTTGTTAAAGCATACCTGTGGTGAAGTACACTGCTTTAAATAACCATCTACCCGTGTGGGAAAATAGGAGCAGACACTTGCCTTTTGTGTTTGCTTCAGTCTAAATACCCTCATTAGCGGGGTATTTGGCCTATTCTTCTCACTGACTGGTCCAGTTGCATGCGCTGTCCACTCCTCGCGCTCTTGTGGATCATGCTACCAAATGTCTGAGCAAATTTTGAGCATGCACAGTTTGAAAACAATCAGAATTGCACAATTCCAGGATGCTTCCAGCTTTTTGCTACAAACAGCCATGTGGGGGTGCATTACGTACTGAGGGGGCATGTGAATAGACAGAGCATGCACCCTGGAAATGCCAACAGAGACAAGATCAGTTGGAAGCTGTGAACATTAAAGCGCCTGAAGGTGTCTGGAGACCTATTATATTATCAAGGTAAGTAAAATTTTTAACATTTCTCCCCCTCAGGTTTACTAGCAAATTATAGTAACATATATTTTATAGAATCAGAATCATTTATTTCGCCAAGCATGACAGGGTCTTTCCTGGAATTGAGAATGGCACAGTTCATAGCACAAGTAGAAGATAGAGGTGGGTAGATAAATAAACACAGAACATGCATTTTACCAAAGCAAAGACACCTAATTCTGATTGGTTTAATCTTGTGGGCAGGTTGTCCGGTTGTCCAAGAACAAACAGCTCAGCTTAAGTTGGGGGGGGGGGGGGGAGGGAGTTCAAGAGGCTGACAGCCAAGGGAAAGAAAGAGTTCCTGTGCTGGAAAGAATTCCTTTTATTCTTTTTTGTATTATTATTTTGTATTAATATATCACTGACATCCTCCATAGCACTTTACAGAGAATATATTCTTGTTACTAAAAGTCCCTTAGGGGGGGGGGGCTTACAATCTTAATCCTACCAGTCATATGTCCTTAAGAGTGTAAGGCTAATTTTTTGGGAAAGCCTATTCATTTATCTTCATGATTTGAAGATGTGGAAGAAAACCCATTGAAACATAGGGACACTTTTTTTTTTGTTTCGGTTGCTTCTAGTGATGTATATCAAAACTTAAAATTAGTGACTGGGTACTCAAGGTCTATTGAAGGTAATCCCAATGTCCTCTTTTATTATTTCTAGTTTGGAGGTGGCATAGAAAGTTCCCCCTCCTTTCCCATTCACTTCAATGCCATTTACTAAGGCTGTAAACCTTCATAAAAACCTTCTAATATTTACTGACACGTAGATGAACCAAAACATTGGGGAAGCTAAGCTAATATGTTCCAAAACAAACTGTTGATAGTAGCCTATTGAAATGTCTACCATTCAATACACTTTCAGTGTTATTCATCATACCAAAATGTTGCAAACTGTTTAGGAACATAGCAGAATAAAACAGCAGGGACAAATTCACATTCACTTTTTCCTTTCTCTCTTCTATTCCATTTTTTGCTTAAATGTATTTTGAAAAAGAAAACATTGGCCTTCAAACGGTTTTCATTTAGGTCAATAGAAAAATGATTATTTCTAATGAAAGCTATTTTGGTAAGACATATGCTAAAATAAATATAAAAAAAAAACATGTAATCTGTAAAGCATGACTGTAGATGAAAACATTACACTACTGATTTGTATCACTACTTTCAAGAGGGTGAACTTAGTAAAAGTCATGAGTACATTTGAAATCGGTGCCGGTAGACTTGGGCGCAGGATACAGCGGTATATGGCTGATCCTGCTTCTGCACAAGTCCGGGCCGATCTAATTACTATTCCCCCTCCGGGCCGACATGGATAGTGGGGGAATGAAATAATTCGGCATCCAGCGATTGCTGGAGGCCGAATTATTATGTTTTTAAGCAACCTTGGCTCCGTCTTCTGACGGAGCCGACGTTACTCACTGAGCGCTTAGATAGGAATGATTCCTATTGAAGTCTATGGAGGCGCCGGCTGCGCCCAAATCTAGCAGCGTTGAAAAGCACTGCTCCGCAAGTCATTGTTAAAAGATAACTGACCTAAGAGGCATATGAAGACTGCCACATTTATTTCCTTTTAAACAATACACATTGCCTGGCTGCCCTGCTCATCCTCTGCCTTTAAATCTTTAAGCCATAAACCCTGAACAAGCATGCAGATCAGATGTTTGACTGCATTTGCCACATGCTTGTTTCAGGTGTGTGATTCAGACATTACTGACAGACACAGACTATTTATATTGCCCTTTCCTCCTGGTGGACTCAAAGCACCAGAGCTGCAGCCACTAGGGCATGCTCTATAGGCAGTAAAAGTGTTAGGGAGTCTTGCCCAAGGTATCCTTACTGAATAGGTGCTGGCATACTGAACAGGCAGAGCCGCGGCATATAGGGATGATCAAAATTATGCAAATTCTTCAGTTGATGCAAATTTTATGCAAATGTATGCAGTTTGAAAATGGACCAATCAATTTAAACCCTTTTTCAAGCTGCATATATTTGCAAAAAATAGAATAATAGTATTTGCATCTCATTGATCATCCCTACCAGGCAACTGGCATCCCACTCAGATCACATTCAGATCAGATAGGAATCAATGTGTTGCCACATTGGGTGGCAATGTATGTGTGTATGGCCACCTTTACTCACTGCTACCACAACCCACTATCACCATGTCACGACCAGCTGTCCAAGTGTCATAGGATTGACTGAATGTGACAAGTAATGTCACTGACTGTCGTCAGAGGTGCTCACAATCCTCACAAAAGGCCCACCATTTTCATAGTCTAATGTCCTACCCTAGTATTACTGTATATTATGTATTTATATAACATTGACATCTCCTACAGAACTTTACAGATTACATTGTCATGTCGCTAAGAGGAGCTCACAATCTAATCCTAGAATTGTTTTCGGTAGAAACCAGTTAACTTATCGGTATGTTTTTGGGGAGGAATATGAAGTGTCTGGATGAATTCCGTGGCCAAGATTCAAACCCTGGACTCAAGTCACCAATTCTGACCCTCTATGAATCTCTAAACTATGGCACCATCTTACTATGCCAGCCTATCAATGTCATGATATACCCACATCTGTCTTAACAGGCAGTCACATATTTGCATATCCCATAATGTTTGGGAAAATGTATTTTCAGACTGTCTTGCTTGATAATATCATCCTGCAATGTGAAGGCCGTAATGCCTGAAACTTATGTGGGTGATGCTATGTCTGTTGCTTTTATCTGAGATGAATGGTGCCAGCATGCACTATATGGCATTTTTTTTTTTTTGGGGGGGGGGGGGAGTGCACCTGGGGTGACAAAATGCTAAAAATGTACCTGATACCTTACAATGTACCTTACTATCCCTCTGACTTCAGTATATATATATATATATATGTTGCCTATTCCTGTTCTTTCCCACTGTTTTGTATTTTCCGAAGATGCTGAGCTGATCATGTGACTGTCCTGGAGGCTTTAGCTATCGGCCGCTTTTTTTCTGCTGTCGGGTTTGCTAGAAGTAAATGTGCAAAAAATCCTAAATTAGAGTAATACTAATAGAGGTTTAACATAGACAAAATTACAGACCTGTACTCAGCACAGCCTGACTATTTTCCAAATGTAATTTTATAAATATGACTGTTACTGTGCTAATCATATTACTTGCTCATGGGGCTAAGAAAAATCATTCTGCTTCTCACTTCATTCCACAGAAATGAAATCCTGCTTAATCAGCTTAAAAGCTAGGCGAAACTGTCTAAGCTCATCCACTATTCCTCAGCGCTAGGAAACAACTTGTTCGATCTATATCATCTGATACTGGTCATATTACAAACAAGACTGTGATAAATAGGAGCCATGGATCTCATTTGTAGAAACCTGGTTCCTCCACAGTAGATGATACTTTATCTTCAAAAGGGGTCTAAGTGTGATAAGGCCAAAGCAATCAGCTGCAGGTCTCTGAACCTTATGACATATAACAGAGATAGATAGGTAGATAGATAGATAGATAGATAGATAGATAGATAGATAGATAGATAGATAGATTTTGTACACATTCTATTTACAAATTATGTGAATTACATTGTGTAGCATACAAGTAGACTACATTAATCAAACCTACATTTAGGACTTTACAATTTTTTTAAGCTATTTTAGATGTTACTATAATGGTCTCCCAGGAAGACAAAAACGCGTTGAGGATGTTGTGACATTATACAGGGATAAAATCAACCTGATATTTATTGAATGATTGTACATTCCATATGACCATCAAAAACAAGAATGGAAGACTATAAGTTGTCATACATGATTAAATGTACTATTACAGTGATGGCTAACCTTGGCACTCCAGCTGTGACAAAACTACAAATCCCATCATGCTTCTGCCTCCCCAAGTTATGCTTAGAGCTCTCAGAGTATGGCAATGTCTCATGGGACTTTCTACTACAGCTGGGGTGCCAAGGTTAGCCATCACTGTACTATTAGATAGATGTTGACCATGAGATAGATTCCTCTCTGATTAAATCGGATCTGAGAGGTATCTGTTGCCTGCCCAATCCTGGGCCACCCCCCAAAGTGTATACCGATACCTGTCCCTCCAACTTAAAGAGCAATCCTTACCTAATTGTAGCTGTATAGTTTTAAGGACAAATCTGTGATAAGTGAGGCAACGTCTCAGGTTGTGCTCAATAGCTCGGCTGGTTTTAATATGTAAAGCACTGCAAGACTGTGTCAGATGTTAGTAAGATGGGAGTGATGAGTGATTCCTCACAACTATGAGGCAGTGCCAGCATCCCTGTAAAACGTTTAATGTGTAAGTCGGGAGGAGGCATGAAGGAATGGAAAAAGTTTCAAGCAGATGAGGTGCAAAGAGGTGTGTAAAATAAAATAACAGCTTTGCTGTGCACTGCTTGCTACACATTCTCTAATATGCACTGTGTGCTCTGCTAATAACTTTAAAGGGTCTTTAAAGAGTAAAAAAAGAAGTACAAGTGAATGCTTATCTCAGTAGTGGGAGCCTCTGCATAATTCACAGGCTTCACCATCCTCCTGGACCCCACCAATCCAGCGATGGGACCCTCTGAACATATTCAGCAATAGCTTGTGGAATACTGTATGTTCACGCGGCTGCATTCTTGTCTTTGTGCGTGGCCGCACTGCGCAGGCACAAGTATGGCCTGTACCTGTGCAGTAGCATGGAGCAACTCGTGCACGGCTTTTTCCTTTGTGCATGACCGGCTTCATGCCACTGCGCAGGCGCAGGCCATACCTGCACCTCTGCTCCTGCATATATGGGAGCTCCACTACAAAGAAGAAGGGGGTCCTGGAGAGCATCAGTATGGTAGCTGAGGTTTAGAGAAACCTCTGAATCATCCTCAGGCTTCCCGCTATTGAGACACCTAACTTTTATTTATTTTTTTAAACTCCCGGGTTAGCTTTAAAGGAAACCTGTAGGGAATTAAAAAAAAAAGAGTTTAACTTACCTGGAGCTTCTACCGGCCCCCTACAGATGTCCTGTGCCCGTGCCGGGACAAAACGATCTTCCGGTCTCTTGCCGTGGTTAAGGTTCATTATCACTGACTTGCAAGTCAAAGGCTACTGCATCCTCATTCGTGCTCCCATCGCCAGGAGCGTCCTGCACTGGCGAAGTATGAGAAAACCTTGTACTGCACCTGCACAGGACGTTCCCGGTGACAGGAGCGCGAATGAGGATGCGTGCGGCCAGGTGCAGTGGCCGGTGACAGGCCCACTCGCTGAAAAGGAAACTGAGCTACGGCAAGGGACCAGAGGATCGTTTTGTCCCGCGCGGGCACAAAAAAGTCTGTAGGGGGCCAGTAGAAGCCCCCGGTAAGTTAAACTCTCTTTTTTTAAAGGTTTCCTATAAGCAAGTGGGTGCGATGGGAAGCAGAAAGTTTTCACTTGGTGTTTGTAGACTTATGATCCAATGCAACACACAGAGGACAAACTGAAATCTGGGTATCCTTAACACCAAGCTATAAACCGTCGCCATGGTTTCCAGCGAGTTTCCCAACATTTTATAACAGCTGCTGACTGAAGTTGAAAGATAATATTTTAAAGGCATTCAGTTCAACCTAACGTCTTGCAGAGCTATGATAAACCTTACATAGATGTTGGACTAATGTGGAGTAACCCTTTAATCCTTCGTCTGCAGCCTTCTAAATAAAACCTGCCTTATGATCCATCATGTTAAGAGATAACCATAAGATGTTTCTGAAATGAAAATGTCATTTCTCATGCATGTTTTTGTATGTTTTATTTATTACAGCACTTACTGGGTAAATTCAGTTTCCCAGCGAATCCTGACAAGCCTGCGTAATGTTATTTTCCTCCGTTCTTCCTAAGAGCTGCTGCTGCACCGGCTCCCTCTACTGACCTGAACAAATAAACTGCTGTTTTGTCTGCCAGTACATCCTGGCTGGGAAAATTGACTTGGTGTGATTGCAGAATTCCTCTGGCCACATGCCTTAGGATTTGATTGAGAACGGTTTACAAAGAAAATGGGCAGTTAAGAAAAGTGTCACAGTGATACAATCAACAAAAGACGAGGAGGAGAAAAAAATAGAAAAGGAAGAAAAAACCTTTAACCGCTGAAAGTAGCAAACTGAATAGAATAGATTGTATTCAAAACAAGATGGTAAAAGTGCAATTTAATGACAGATTTATGTGCTGCTTTATACTGATGATCTGTAAACAGATTTTTGGAGTTAATACAAGCGCCGCTAACGGGAAGCGCGGAGAACAGAGCCATCTATAACAAAGGAGCAGATCTTTCTATGCTGTTTTCAAGTGCAATGCATTGTAGTCACTTCCTAATAGCCCGCTTTAGACTACATTGTTAATTTTCAGGCATATTACTGAGTAACTGAAAATCCTCTGCAGATCGCCGTTCTAACCCAATCAATGGATAACTTTGCAAACAATGTGAGTGCAGTCTACTACACGGTACTGTAAAAACCACACACACATGACCACACACACCCGCACAGACACACACACACACCCGCACAGACACACACACACACCAGCACAGACACACACACAGTCACACATGAACACACACACACGCACAGACACACACACACACACACCCACACAGACACACATGAACACACACACCCGCACAGACACACACACACACACACACACACGCACGCACGCACACACACATACAGACACACACATACACACAGACACACACACACACGCGCACACACGCACACACAAACCCATACCGACACACAGACACATACACACATGACCACACACAAACGCACATACTCACACACCCGCACAGACACACACACACAGACACACACGCGCACACACACACACACCAGCAAAGACACTCACACATGAACGCACACATACAGACACACACACACACAGACACACATACACAGACATGCACGCACGCATGCACGCACGCACACACACACACACACACACACACACACCAGCACAGACACTCACACAGACACACATGAACACACACATACAGACACACACACACACACAGACACACACACACACACACACACACACACCAGCACATACACACATGCACACACACACACCCGCACAGACAAAAACACACACACACAAAGATTGATATTATGTAAAGTTCCACTTTCCACTGCATTTTTTAAGCATGGAACTTCATTATTGTATATTGAAGAGATTTAACTAAGGTTGACTGCAACCGTACCAAAAATATACAGATTGAAAAAATACTTTCAAGTCAGTGGCAAAACTACAAATTATACCCCCCCCCCCCCCCCCCACACACACACACACACACACACACTCCTTTTTTTGTTTCTGCATTAACCTATTCCTGATGAAATTCCCTTAATAATGCCTAATACTAACCTCATAATCCTAACTGGTAAAACTAGTACTAAAGTAAGGAGGCCTGTTAGTTTAAGATTTAGATAATATCACATTTGTTTAAATGGAAGTATTCCCTTTTAATGGGAGTGCTGGCAGTGGTTTAACTTGTTAAGTCAATCTGGACATACCAGTACATCCAGATTAAGCCTCGCTAACACAAACATAATGTACTGGTACGTCCTGTCAATCAGTGGTGCGTGTGTGCACTCCTGCTGCTCATTTGCGGTGCAATTTACATGTTGGGGATTGGTGAAGGGGAACGTGTTACCCAATCAGGAGCTATGTTCATTTATTATAATGAAAGTAAGAAATAAAGTAAAAGGAAGATTGAACACTTCCTAGTAACCCAGGAGACTGTAGCACCATCCTGTGGCCAAAAAGTAAAATTACAATTAAAATACATTAAAACAATTACGAGTTATCAACCCCTTCTAAAGCATAATTTATGTTGTGGTAGCCAGGACAAATAAGCAAATCAAATGTGTGGGTTTTATCTATAGTAGCATTGTTTAATTTAAAACTGTAGGCCAAAAGATGCAGGGTATAGCGGACAAAAATCTGGAAAATAAACCTAGTGTGTCCATGGTGCAGGGGTGTCTTATGGACCTTCTCATACCTAAGCTTCTGACTTTTTTCCTGTGGCAGTCTTTGCAGACAAAGGAATGGTAGCAGGCTGCTAATGAATACCGTAATCATGTGCAACATGTGTTACTGTGGTAATAACTCTTAATCCAGCAGAAGGAATACAGGTTCAGAATAGCAATATTGTCTCTCCACGAGTCCTAGAACCACATGCTACATCTTTCCAAGCCTCCCTTCCACCGTCTGAACCAAAACATACAAAATATACAGCTCTGCCCATCTTGAAGCCACAATCATAGGGTAGTAGTAGCACTTGTGCAGCTGATTCTGTGAATATATATAGACTACCAATATAAGTACAAGAACATACTGCTGCCATGGTGATGAAGTAAAAATGGTAATTATCATCATTTCACTGGTCGTTCTTGTCTGCCTAGCTCAGTTAGAGTCCAATATCGATTGTTCTGGCTGGTTACATTCTGTGTGATCCTTCTATACTCCTCGTTTGCCAGCTTCACTTTAATCCTTTCAAGATGAGCCACAAACGCTGCTCTGTTTTGTAACTGCAGGAAGAATAACTCATCCTCCATCCGGTGAGCTACACACTACTCTTCATCACCAATCATGGCTTCCCGACTGCTACGCTTTGTAATCTGTGCCAATGGTCTCCCACGACTCCTCAGTAGAGCCAATCACTGCACATATTCACTAGCGGTGATCTATCAGATGTCAGTGGGAGTCATTCCTTTGTTGTTTAAGGAACAATGCCCACTGATATCTCATAGGTCACTGCTACTGAAGTAGTGACTGACCGTACTGAAGGGCAGTGGTCCCACCCGCGATCCCATCAGCACCAATTACAAAATAGAGCAGCGAGCTGCCATGATTGTCCATGAAGAGCAGAGTGCAGCTCACAGGCTGGATGGTGAGTAATCCTTACTTTTCGGGGAGAAAAAGTGCATCTTATGTTCCAAAAAATACGGTAGTGAATTTTTCTTTTTTCCCCCGTGTTTTTATATGTAAAATGCATAGAAAGTAAATTAATTACTGTAAACAAGTATCACACACAAAAAGCCTAATTTGAGGTAAAAAAAAAAGATTTAGATTACTTAGGTGGGTGTGATAAGCAGCGATAAAGTTATAGCCAAATGAATACTGTATGAGGATACGCTGACAGGCGAAAATGGCTCTTGGCGGTTGAAGTGGTTAATATAGCATTCATAATGTGTTTATAGAGGCACCACTCAAAACAGTATTCTTCCGCTACCTCCTGATGACAACAATAGTTACAATCCCTAGGGTCAAATCATTTATCCTCCGAAAACCTTCTCGTAAAACCTTCTTTTTAATTGGAACTCTTAAGCAGATCCAAAACAGGCACTGTAGGCAAATAAATAATAAAGAAAAAAATAATAAAACATTATGTTATGATATGCTCACTCAGCTGAAGATTTTAGTCTTGTTAAAAGAAATATATGTCTGGGTGAACTGTGATGAGATGAGTAAGTCAGATGGGCAATAAAAACAGAATGAAAGTTTCAGCACATGAAAAACTGTGCCCGTCATACAAGAATGTATCAGAGGAAAAAAAAGCAAAGTGTTATAAATAAATGCTTGTGAGGGTAGCGCGGCAATTTATGTGACTGGCAGGCACTTCTAAGATAGATAACCTGCTCTGGCTCTGACCTTGACGGCATTATCCACACAATCTTTTTGAAATCTTTATGAAATGATGGACTATGGCCCCACTGTATTTTTTTTCCCTGTTCAATATATTTGGTATACTGTCCTTATATTCCTCTGAAAATTTCGTCTTTTTGTCTGTCTATTTTGTTTTATTACATATTTGTTTTATTTTAATGTATTTTTCAATAAGCGGAAACAAGGTGAGATGGGACTTGGTGAAAACGTAATCCCCAAGCCAAGGTGAAAAGGTCTTTTCCAATTTAAACTAATCTGGATGTTTATGAAAAGAGAAGTGGTTGCCCACAGCAACCAGAAACTTATTATTGTGTCTACTGCATTAAAGATCACAAAGAGATTACATCTTAATAGCTTTGAAATACCTGGCAGGTTGGTTTCCCATGTCGGCATCTTAGCGCTGGTAGTTTTTTGTACATCGATGCCTCATGTTAATAATGCTTGTCCATGACTAGGACAATGACATAGGAAGGAAGGGGGGAAGTATACATATTGGAAGAAATATAATGTATATACGTGCATAAAAGCCAACGCGTGTATAAGCTAAGGTCCCACCTTTCCCTCATAGACCAAGAAGAGGGATTGACTCCCATATAAGCCCCCCCCCCCAGTATAGCCCCTTCTTCAGTTCCCAGATCTGCCCCCAGTACAAGTCAGCCCCCCTCCACATAGCCAGATGTGCCCCAAGGATGATACAGCTGTGTCTCTAGACGCCACTAGATGGTGTCATAGATATGAGACTGACACAGTGATTGCCACACACGAAGAATACCCTATTATTGCACTGCTGACACGTTGCTTGCATGCTCTGCTCCACAAGCCAGGGGATACAGGTATTCTTGAGCAGCGCACTCTGCACACCATGTTGCAGAGGATGGGAAGCACAAACACAGCAGGGAGTCAGCTGACAAGAGCAGGATCACTAGTGCACAATCATTATGCTCCTCTGCCAGTAACAAAACCTGTTCCACCATCCGTTCTGCTCCACTGACTCGTATTTAAGCCGAGGGGGTAATTTTTCAGCACATTTTTTGTGCTGAAAAATTAGGTGTATAAGCGAGTATATATTACCTTCAGTACACGTTTTCTGTCTACTTGGCTCTGCTCGATATGCCGCTGTTGAGAAATCTTGTTTTAGTAGCCACCTACTCCCCCAAATGACTGTGCCGGGAGAAAGAGTCCAAGAGCCTGGTATTCCCTAGTTATTCTCTATGTGCATGTGTGGCATGTGTAATAATGTTATTGGCCACATGTGTGCACAAATGTGGATATACATGTAGATATCTTAAAGGCTCCTTATACCAACTCTACCTATAGACACAAAATAATTTTTGTAATAGATTTGCAGTTTTTTCTTTTTACATTTTCACACTAAACAAAACATTTTGCAGTAAGATCCCGATTTTATGTGTTTTACTGCGAAGGTTCACAGAATGTTATGGTTAAAGAAAAATGTGTTTTCTTTAACAGTATTGCAAAAATGCAATGTATTTTTGTGAACATTTTCTTAAAATCGAAAAAAGCATTTGCAAGCAACACTGTCTGGTAGTGAGCATCAAGTGCCTAAGAGGGATTGTAGGGGGCTGGGGAGGGCCAGGTGGATAGATGTACTTTAAGTGCACTAACTGTGTATAACAATCCCTCCTCCCCTAAAAAAGAAAAAAAATAAGCATATCACTAGTCTTAATCCTTACAGCAATTATAAGTAGCTTGTTATTTGCAATACTAACTGTCACACTTATTCTAACCCTATATTGTAATGAAAACATCAAAAACTAAATGCTGGATAATTTCTGCTTCCTGTGTAGACTAAAACAGGAAGCTGAAGAGACTCATGATCACATGCATCCACACAAATGATCATTGTCTTACAAACTGAACACAAGCAGCTCTAGAAGAAAAATTATGCAGGAAAAATGTATCATTTCTACTTATGCCAATATAACAATGATAATTTGTCAATTAATGATCTTAATACTCTGCTCCCAGCACTGCTTTAAAAGGAGAATGAGTGCACAAATATGTAAAACAGAATGAACACAAACAGCCATGAACTAAGTCTCTTGATAATTGGCGCCCGGGGCAAATGCCCTCTCCGCCTTGCCCTAAACTGAGCTCTTGCGTCAACATCTGATAATTAATCCACATTAATTATCAGCAAATGTTTTCCATCTTTGAACTTACCATGAGATGAATACGAAAGAAAATGTAGATTATTGTCATCTGAGAACATGTTCAAATATACCAAGAAAAACGAATGCAATAAAAGATACAAAGATCATAACCACACCACTGAAGCAGCCGCTTATGCTTCACATAATTCTGTGTTATGTGCCTGCAGTGAATTTCTCTGATTTGATGTGCTTGTTAAAACACAGACACCTAATTAATTAGTAAACTGGGGCATGCATTGTTGTCTTTCCCCCTCTGTGCTGACAGGTACAGTAGATCCTGCATTCTAAATTGGAATCTGCATAACAATTTCTAATGGCCAAATTAACATTTACATAGCAAAGGAAAACATAGCAGAAAGAATTACCTTTACCTCTCAGAGACACACATATTTCCAACGCAATTTATGTTTTTCTTTTTTAGGTTTTCAAGTCTGATTTGTGCTATTTGCATTTTTTTTTAGCAGAATATTAATATACAAAATCTGCAAAACTTAAACAAATGTGACAGACACAAAAGTTCATATTCTATTTAACATGTCTACAATCAGAAAATAGGGCACATGCTACCCTCAGTGTGGCCAAACTGAAAGCAAATAAGCTGTAATTGTTTTTTTTGTTTGTTTTTTACATCATTAACTGTGGATATTGTTGTATCTTGCCCCACATTTCTGTAAATGCTTTAAAATTGGCATAGGCCTCCTAATAGCCCTTACTCTCAGAGTTTAAAGGGATGACCTGGTCCAAAATAGCTCATTTGAATACCTAAGTCTATCCACCTCTTAATTATGAAAATTACTTTACTCATAGGGATGGATAAAGCCTGATTATTTTTATTATTAATAATAATAATAATAATAATAATAATAATAATAATAATAATAACACTTTTGACCGTGCATTGCCATGCATAGTTGATTGATTGTTTTCAATTGTACTTCCAAGTACTGGACTGCTCCTGAAATAGCTGTTTTTATGCTGAACTAATTAAAATGATTACAACTGATCACAGGTGGAAGCCAATTAGCTTGATGTGTCATGGAGAAATCAAATAGTTACAGCCGATTACTTTTTTAGGGGAGGGGGAACGGTCTTTATTTCAGATTGAAGAGCAGCACAATGTGAACACTTTACAGGAAGTGATTCTTTTCTATACCCAGTGTATTGGAGGTGACATGCCTGTACCATAAAATTGGGGTAAAATCATTAATGCAATTACTGTACTGTATACTGCATCAGGGCTTTTCAGATATTTTAAGCACTTAAGTTTAAATACATTGGCATTAAAAAAGAAGAAGACAAGAAAAAGTTTAGTGAAACCAATGGGACCACAACAGATGCAGAGCCTGCAGGGTAGGTGTGCTGAGTATTGCAGCATCTCTCCAGAATTCTGAAAGGGCTCTTCTGCATGGGATGCTGAGGATGGCGAGTTCACTGCCTGTCAGCTGCTCCCATGCAACAGCTGGGTGCCTGCAAGCACTGGGCATACGCACTAGTGTGCCAGCCCTCCCTAAGGAGTCACATCTGAGTGTATTCATAATCAGATGTGACACGTCACATTTTATTTGCTGCTCGGCAACACCACCACATATCAAAAGACAACATTACTTGGTGTTACAAACGCTGCCATTCAGCTAAATGAAATTACTGCCAAGAGGCGCTAGTGGCCATGAGGCTGAACTGCCCAACAAGCACACAGTTCAATGAAAGGGGCCAAACTAAATAGTATCACATTATTTCCCTTCAGCGAGTCACATCACATGCACAAGAGGTACTGGTATTTCTTTCAGTGTATTCCCAAGACTTGCAGACAAACACAGCTATGGGCCTATCATTTGTGTCTGCACTTTGGGAAGAAGCATAACTACAGACTCCCGTCCCGTGTTCATACTCTGATTTTACAGCACAATCAGCGTCATTGTTTGTGACTATAAGTTGAAAAGTTCGCTTATATCCATGGGTAATTTGCTAGTGCTCATAGTTTCCTGAAGACAACAACAAACATTAAACCTTTGTGATAGGACCTCATGAGCTATATAATTGCTATTGTTTTTTATTACGCTAGATGGAACGTTCTCTTCTGGAACAATCAGTATGCCAATGATGAGAACTAATAGACAGAGCTCCATTGTGTTCACCAAGCAGCAAGTTCTGATGATGACTACACCTCAGCTGAGCATCAGGCCGTTCAATTCCAGTTTGATCATTTTCCCTTCCAATCATTTTTTTTTATTATCGAAGTTAGTTGGTGGGGTTATTAAAAAGAATCAGCTAGCTTAATGGTTCATCCTCATTGGTGTGTGGTAGTAAATGAGAATGCAGCTCTCAAGATTGCTCCCTGCTGTCCACAAATGCTAAAGAATCATTAAAAAGCAAATGTGGGGACCCCTAATTTTCCATTCTATGGAGAAAAATGAAACTTCCATTAAGGTAATCTATTCAGCCATATGCCTGGGAAAAAACACTTCAATCAAAGTATGTATGTATCTATCTATCTATCTATCTATCTATCTATCTATCTATCTATCTATCTATCTATCTATCTATCTATCTATCTATCTATCTATCTATCTATCAAGATAACTATCTATGTCTATTTATACAAAGATATTAGATGATCCTGATGATCAGTAGTTGGATGAGACACATCTTGTATACCTGTATGGGCCCTGCCCGACCTTTAGCTTTCCTGCTGCAAGGGACTTTCCCCAGCTGGAAATAAAATCAGGCTTTGATGCAGACCCAACATTTAAATTCATGCACTTAAAGAGGAAATTTAGTGAAAAGGGGGAACAAATACAAATCAATACATTGCAAAGTGAGAAAACTAAAAAAGCAAATATATAAGCGAGATTAAGAAATGGAAAAAAAAACAATATTTGTTCATGTTGTTTGATCCACATTCATTTTACATGTCATCATCTTTACTACTGGCAGACAGGAGAAAAAAACTAGACAGCACCAACTGCCATTATCTATAACCACACCCACTAACATTGCAATAGGCTAAAATGGTTTTTTTCACACACACACACATATATATATATATATATATATATATATATATATATATATATATATATATATATATATGTATATATATGTATATATATATATGCACAGAGGGAAATACTGGTTGCTTGGCAGTTGGAAACAGCTGTTATTTCCCACAATGCAACAAATCTGACAGAGAGGAAACTGTCAGGACCTAGGTGCTGACATCATGCTGTGGGATATCAGCCATACAGACTGATGATCTATTAGAGACAAGGAGAACACATCTCATGGTAAAGGAGGAATCAGCTATTGGCTGTGATGAAGTTTAAACCTTGGTTACAGTTCCTCTTTAACTGTTCTGTTAGCACTAACCAGTCACTTGACTTTTGCTTTTCTTTTAACTATCTACACTCCAAGTAGGTAAGGTGAGTGATGAAACCCAGATTAATGGCGTGGGGATTGAGAGAGACATTGTTAAAATTGGCAGGGTTGGCAGCACAGGCATAGCAATCACCCTGCAATTGCAGGGGGGCCCAAAGGCTTTGGGGGCCCTTCCTCCTTCCTTTCCCGCAAGTGCAGCCAATTAGCAAAGAAACCTCCCCCATTCACCCACAAAACGGAGCATGCATATTTTTTTTCCTGCTTCCAGATGCTGTTTTACAGCAGAACACTCTCTGCTGCCATTCGCTGATTCCCAATCACATGACCCTTATGGGCTCCGGGGACCAAGGGGGCCCCATGCTATCATTTCTTGCAGGGAGGCCCTATTAAGTCTAGTTACACCCCTGGTTGGCAGCGACCTTTTTCTTGACTCATCATTATGAGGATGATCATTAGGGAATGGGCATGCCTCATGTTTGAAGATTATTATTTGTGATGTTGTCTTAAACCTTCTGCACTGCCATTGTAAGGCTTCTATGGTTCAGTCACAACCACATGCATTCATATGCCTATGCATTAAGGTAATGGCATGCAATTATATATGTGTACTGTGTCATTATCGCTGTTGGGAGAATAGAATCTATTTTTATTCATATAGTTCGATAAATCAAATTGACTGGGGAAAAAAATAGAAGTAGTCATTGGGAAAAAAAAACCCTCTTCCATGTGTAACATCCATGTACTGCAGCCCCTTTCTTTCATGTGCAGCTCCCTTGGGAATAAGCTTCTCTTTTTAATATGTTGCTGTCCATTTGCAGCCTTCTATTTTATATGTAGGAACTCCTATTTCACATCCAGGTGCCTCCTTGGGCTGCAATCGCCCAAGACCCGGGCCATTGTGGCCTATCCAGAAATCCAGCCCTAAACGGGGTACTCCTAGCTTATGCAGCTTTACAAGTTGTGCTCAGTTTTCCTGGACTTCACCTTTTTAGAGACTATATTTCTGCTTTAAAAATAACCTATCGCTCTGCTTTAAGTGCAGCAGCTTAAATAGAATAACAGAGAGCAGAGTCGAGTGATTTAAAATGGTATATAAAGTGCTCTGCGGTTGTTCTAAAGGTAAAGGTTAAACATTGCAATTTCATAAAAATAGGTCAGGCTAATCAATAGAGTGACTATGAACATACTTACGAAATTGATTTAATCTACTAAAAACTGGCAGTAAATTCTTCCTGAATTGAATTCACGTTGCTTACAGTTCGAAGTCTGGCGCACACTGACCTATGCTTTTAAATTTGTTTTTCATGTTTCTCTCCTCATTGATCTGCATCATGCATCATGCATTTACTTGTCCTTTCCTTAGCGTTGTTTTTCAAAAGTCTTGCCCAGCACTCCTGCCGTAATGTATGTGCCACCTACTTGGCCAAGACATATTCAGCTTCAATGCTCTTTTTTCCCTTCATTCTCTTTCCCCCAAAAGCAATTCAAGCACTTTGCGAAATGCATTTGCAGCTCTCAGTGTAAGAGAAGCTGAACTTAATGAACTAGGCACTCCACAATTCCTTCTGATACAAATAAAGCAAAACAACTGTGATGTTTTAACCTGCTTTCCCAGTCTTTTTAAAAAAAAAAAAATTTTTACTTTCAGTCTTTTTTCTTTCTTTTCTTTTTTTTTCTTTTTTTTTCGGCACACATAACATCAGCAGCTTCTCGTAAAAGCTTCAGGCTCCTGACCACTTTACTCGAATTTACCTTTCATTTCACATAAATTAAATGAATTGGAATTAACAGGTCTGCCCTTGCAAAAGAGTACAAGAAGCCTGACAAAGTAATTCTCTGATAATCACAGCAAATTAGTCCTTCAATCTACTGACATGGAAAGATTCACATTGGCATGAAGCCTGAGGACTGGCAATAAATCCTTTATTGTGCAATAGAATGCGTTATTAGTTACTGTCATTAGGAAATCCTCCTCAGAAGGTTGGGCCCTAGTTTTGTCATTTTTCCCTGACTCAGAGCAATTTTCCTACATGAATGGACTCAAGATGTCTCATTTGGAGATGATCCTTGTGATTACATGGCAGCTTCATATACGAATGTCATGCCAGCAGTCACGCGATACGCCTTGCTGATATGACACATGTGATCAGAGTCGAAGCTTTAAGGCGAGACACACAATGATAAAATAATCAGTGCCTAAACTGCTCAAGTTATCTTCATTATCTTAACAGAAGCATAGCAGCAAGGTATGAAGCCTCAAGGGAAAAAATGTTGACAGCTACCCACCCTGGATACTCTGAAGCACCTTCCTCCATGGATGCGATTGGATGACACCAAACCAACAAACATTGCTTCGGGTAATAATGTACCTTTAATGATGACTAATTGTACATCGTTTATTGTCAGCTTTCACAAAGTTACATTTCTTCTTCAGGCATTACACAGAACTGTATCAGAACTGTACCAGTTTTGTATAATGTACGAAGAAGAAACTTAACGTTTGGAAAGTTTGTAAAAAACCATGTACAGCTTCCTCCATGGATATGAGCAGGCCAGGGGATGTACACTCACCAACAACATATAGAGTACAAGGAGGCAGGAATGATAGTTGCCCACCAAATAAAGTACCTACAAATTGTGCTGGACAGTGAGTCTCTCAAACACGCTATGGAACCTTCAGAATAATGTGATGAATGATGCCACTTTCTGTAGAGTAGTAATTATTCCTTATTCACGTTACTCAAGAGAAAAAGTTGAAATACTAAAAACTGCTTCCCCGGAAGCTGAGCATTTCCTGCAGTTCCACTGTTGTACTCAAATACAAGTAAATAATTGTCATATGGAGCTGAATGGGGACCAAATGGGCCCCTAACTGCTCCTGAGCACCAAAGCAGCTGCTATGGTTGCACTGATAATTGCTATGAGAGGTCATTTGAGGCATGCAAGGTCACTGTGCTACCTGGCCACATTGACAATTCCTAACTAGTCGTGAGGTAAGCTTTCTTATTATCTTTTCGTCTTTTCAATGCCTCTGGCCAAAATCCTTCATCATTCCAATCACAGTTCACACTATTGCACTTTATAGGGGCTCATAAACTCACGCCACATTTTTGGGGATACCCCTCCTCTTTTGCACATCAGTTACACTAATGCCCTTTCATGCAATTTTTTTGCACTGTGTTTATTACATTTTTACATATACCTTTTATTGTTAATGACTCCCTGCACTCTGTATGCCACTTCTTATAATGGGGAACTTCATATACTTACTGCACACTTTATCTATGTATTCGTGTACTGTTATATACACTATATATTTAACTACATAATATATACTAGTTACCAACTGGCTTTTTGCGCTCCGACTACATACACATGCTTATTTTAACAATATAACTGTATATCCAGTGGATGGCTTCAAAGATCTGTGCATTATTGTATTATTGTTTATTGTAATGCTTAAAGGGAAGGTTCATGCACCCAAAAAAAAACAAATCCACTTACCTGGGGCTTCCTCCAGCCCATGGCAGGCAGGACGTGCCCTCGCTGCCGCTCTGGGGGGTCCCGGTCATCTCCGGTAGCGCACCCGACCTGGCCAGGCCGGCTGCCAGGTCGGGCTCCTCTGCGCTCCAAAATGCGCCTCACGGGGGTGTGCTGACATCATCGGACGTCCTCTGGGCTGTACTGCGCAGGCGCAGAACTACTGCGCCTGCGCAGTACAGCCCCGAGGACGTCCGATGACGTCAGCGCGCACCAGTGAGACGCACGTTGGAGCGCAGAAGAGCCCGACCTGGCAGCCGGTCTGGCCAGGTCGGGCGCGCCACCGGAGAAGGCTGGGAGCCTCTGGAGCGGCGCCGAGGGCACGCCCTGGCTGCCACAGGCTGGAGGAAGCCCCAGGTAAGTGGATTAGTGTTTTTATTTTTTTAGGCTGTACCGCGGATATTCCGTTTAAGTAGTTTAACTGTTTTTATTCTTTTGGGGATATGTTCCTTAAATAAACTATTCGTATTCTCTTGATGTTTTCAATGGATAAGCTTTTCTCTATTTCATAAAATATGGAAGTGGGTGTGGACAATGATTGGGGGGGGGCATTAAAGTTATGTGGTAGTAGCCCATGAATTGTAGTAACTCCTCGGGCCAAAAGATAATTTTTGTATTTTTCATTTTTCAAAATAGTTGGGGTGGCTGTAACCTTCTGTGTCCTTCAAGCTGTGTCGAAAAGAAGGAATATCTGAATCAAGGCCGACCGTAAGACAGATATGCCCTAGCTCAATCTATTCTCCAATATTTTCACTTGAAAACTTTACTTTTTTTTGTTCCTTTAGAATCCTTTTTATAGACTTAGGCATTGTTGCGAAATGTTATAGTGAATACTTCTAAGTTCATGTAATGGCTAACTATTGTTTTGTTCATTGCCAACACCTTCACACTTAAGGATGTTATTTTCTGAGCAAGACCTAGCTGCTCTAGTAAAAGCATGGAAGAAATGGCGTGTTCAAGGAGCAGTGAACATAATGCAATGTTCTATATTAGTAAATGGCCCTTCATAGTGTTCCTCTCAATAAGTGGTAAAGTGGATGTAGCTAAAAGCTGCAATCAGCTTGCTTGAATGAGTTTTTATACTGGAACCAGATGCTTTTGTTATGTTTTGCTATCACCAGAATTTGTTAAAGGTTATGTAAACCAGTAACTGCAGCGCATATAACTGTGGCATTTTTCTCTCTCTCCTTAGGAGGATTATATATAAAATAAAGACAAATCAAAATACTAATTTCTACTAGGCCCAGGGCCAACCAATCAGCAAGCCAACTTCAGTTTGAAGAAAATGGCCTGTACAAGGCAGTTCTCAACTTTAAATTGATTCAGTAAAAAGCTTAGCGTGTACCTGACCTGAAATAGGGAGACAGACATTGCTGACCTACTTCATAAAAAAAAAAAAAAACAACAACTAGCAGTCTTTATGTCATTTTACCAAGGAGGATAGCAATGGCTAACCTGCTAGATTTCATGTTTGTTTGCATGAGCTCACTGGCTCCAGCCTGCTGATCACCTGACATCTAAATGCTAAACAGTAACCAGCACAACTGCCATCTTTGTGTTTACTATTTGCCTGCATCAGTGTTTTACTTCAGCTTACATCTGGAAATATGCCTGAAGAAGGGGACTAGATCCCAGAAAGATTGCATTATTTAACTTTATCAGTTAGCCATTAAAAGGTATTACTTTTACAAGACTTTGTTTTTTTCTACCTACATAATTTGTTTGATTAACACCGTATAGAAACATTTTTACTACTATCAAGGATGGGAATAATGTCAATTAAACACATTTTCTGGTAGAAAATACATATATTTACATAGATCTATACATCAGTCCTGAAAGAGGGACAAAAGAGAAGGAAAGAGGGACAGACAGATTGGGTTCCCAAAGAGTCCCTCCCAAAGACTGTCCCTCCAAAAGACCGACAGTTGGGAGCTATGGTTTCAGTGTGCCAAAGGGTTAATATAAATATGTACTGTTTGATTTAGTAACAATCCTTTAGTCCAGGGGTCCCCAAAACTTTTTGGTAAATGGCTGTGTTAACATACTTTGGGTTGCTGGGGGGCCGAGACAGACATTAAATGATATTGAAAAACATTATATTGAATTTAGATATTGATCCCTCAATCATGCCCGGAGAAGACCTCCCAGCAGCAGCCATTCAGTCATGCGATGACCAAAGAACGTCTTTGTGCACCGGACAGTGAAGCATACCCAGGTCCTGACGTCCAGTTGGACAGCAGTGTCACCTGATGCAGAATTGGATTGGAAGCCAGCGCTTCTACAGCATGTGGATGGGTGGTGCCAGCACTGCTATTCTATATGCCGGCTGCTGATATTTAAAGGTGCAGTGGGCCATATCTATAAGTTATACTTTTTGAGTTTGGGAGCCAGTGAAAAAGCCTCCCGGGGCCACATTCAGCCCGTGGGCCATAGTTTGAATAACACTGCTTTAGTCCTTTACCACTCACCTGAAATTCAGCCTAGTTAAAGTCCTTGGGTACCAAGCACAATTTTGAAGATTTTTTTTTTATGTGAAGTCATGTGGCCTGGCTCTTGCCCTATCTATGCCACAGTCTTTGCCCATCTGTATTGTGCAAATGGTGTGAATCAGAGTATTTATAGATGCCTGAAAACAGATGCATGGGATTCGGATGCATGTGGTGTGAGCTCCATTTGCAAAGGATCCTCAAATGCATGCTCCAAAGGAGGTACTATGCACAAGGTGTCTGCTAAGAACACTGTGCATTGTACGGGGTTTCTGAATGGACAGGTCTGATAGAAATACCCATTGAAGAGATTGTCAGCAGGAAAAGAAATGTAAGCTTTGTGCACTCTGTAGATGCTTCTCTGATGAGAATCTAGCATGTGTACACCAGAATCACATACCTGTGACAAGCATATGGCTAATCTAGTCAGACTTCAGTCTCAGAACATCTGATCTGCATTGTTTAAAAGGAAATATATATGGCAGCCTCCATATCCCTCACATTTCAGGTTCCCTTTAATTCACCAATGCTCCCTCCAGCCAATAGATGGTGCTGCATTGTGCTGTAGAGAGTAGATGCTGCAAATACAGTGAACAGCCCTACCCAGGAAACTGGCAAACAAAACCGCATGTTTGCAGGGGCATAACTAGAAATAATTGGACCCCCCTGCAAAACTTTGGATGGGGCCCCCTCCCTATGGCTAGTACACAGTTAAATGTGTTTTTTCCATGCAAATACAAACAGACAGCAGTGCCAGTGATGCAATGCAGACATTTTATCTATCAGTTACATTAGATTCTGTAATAAAATGTGCATGTTTTTCACACAAACAGACACACATGGGGCTTGATTCACTAAACCGTGATAAATCATAGCTGACGTGCTAGCATTTTTGCAAACGTTTTCGCATGCAGTCACAAATTTCTGTGTGCAATTGCGAATTTTTTTGCACAATTGCAAATTTGCACGCAAAAATTCGCTATTGCAAACCGCTAGTGCGGCCGTGCTAGGAGTTAATTAACACGGTTTAGTGAATCAAGCCCATGGTATGCAGAAAATGCATACAAAAAAAGGCAGACGAGTGTGCTCCCAGCCTCAGCTTATTACACTCCCTCCATCCATCTCTGATGGAGCAGAACTGGCTCTTCAGACTCAGCAGCATCTCTACAGTACACAGCACATCCGGAGGGGTAGAGAGGTTGGGGGCTGGGCGCTGTACACAAGGCCCTGCTACCCACTGAATAGGGACTGTCTACAAATCTTTGTCCACAAAACGTTGTATGCGCCCTTATTTGTCAGTCTCTCAGGACTGGGAAAAGAAACTTCTACACCCACGAGGCCCCCTGTGGCTTCTGGCCCCACCCACAGCTGCACCCCTTGCAGGGTCTATTGTTATGCTCCTACTGTTAGTTTTTTTGTGAGTGATTAGGGCTGTACATGTATAGAGACAGCACTGAAGAGAATCATTTATGGTAATAAACTTAATAAATATACCCATCCTTTTATTTCATATCCAGTTCAGTCAGAGTCAGTGTGCTAATTCCATGTGTATCCCCTCATCATCTGGATCAGTGCTGTACAGTCACTTTCTCATGCTGGTATATGTAGGAGAGGCTGTCGCGAGCTAAGAGGACATTACATACGCACTGGTCTGCATTTTCAACGGCTAAGAGAATGAAAATACATCAGAAACTTCAGGGATTTTCTAGCAGGGAAGCCAGCTGTCAAAATGAATGCCAGAATGAAAATTAGAACTATTTGGCGGCTAGACTGCCTCCCCTGAGTAAGTTTAAATGCAAAATTTTCTTCACTGCAGTTAATACAAATTATTTTCACTACTGGCCAGGCCTGCAAACTATCATGAAGCTTCCTTTTGTGGCTGCAAAATGAAGCTTCCAAGCCAGATTATCACCACTCTCACAAATGGATTTGTGTTCAGACAACAAGTATTTTTCAAGCAGCTGCCTTGCCTTCTTCAGCAAGTATAACTTAACTAAAAATATATTTTTATGGAAAATAGAAAATAAAAGGAACAAACCTGAAATTAACAGTTGGCATCATAAATGTGTCCATTCCTCACAGAACCATACCTCCCAATGTTGTTTTGAGATAAGAAAGAGGGACACTGTAAGACACACCCCTGCCACATCTTTATCCCCGCCCCTACCACACCCCCCCATGCATATTAAAGATTTTGTTTTATCATCCAAACCACATTGGTCCTTTCTGACATCATTATTTTTTTTTTTTTTTACATTTGAAAATAAGAACTTTATCAATTTAAGCTCCTCTGAGGGACAGTTAGTGTTACAAGACAATATATATATATATATATATATATATATATATATATATATATATATATATATATATATATATATATATATATATATATATATATATATATATGTATATACTCTGTACAGCGCTGTGTAAGATGTCAGCGCTATATAAATACTAAATAAATAAAGGGGGCTTAAGGAAGCCCCAGGTAAGCTGCTGTCTCAGGTACACTTTCAGCATAGGTGAGCATAAGTGCCATCAATCCCCCTCACTTCAGTATAAGTAGCCATCTGCCATCCTCCCTCCCTCAGTGTAGGTAGCCACCCATCCTTCAGTATAGCTAGCTCTCCCCATCCCCCCTCCCTTCAGTACAGATAGCTTTTTCTCCCATCTCCCTTTTTTTAACCCTCCCTTTAGCGCTGTCTCCCATCCCCCTGCCCTTCAGTACAGCTTGCTGTCTCCCACATCTCATCTCCCTTCAGTGTAGGTAGTCTTCTCCCCCCCTCCCTAAAGTATAGCTAGCTGCCTCTACAGTCATTTTAAAACGCAGGCAATACGTGACTTACAGCAGCCTGCTGAAGTACATTTTTCCCTTCGGAATCCACCACAGCAGAGCAGACACCCTGGAGGACTACGAGCAACTTAATAACTTTTTTTGAGGAAGGTCCCAATCTTCTCAGCATCTGCGCACTGGGATTTTGATACATCCAGCAGCCCCAGCGGCAGCGGGAGACCTCCCATCTACTACACATTTCTGGCTGGGCTCAGCCAGGCTGATGTCACTTAATTGACAAAGCAAGCAGCCGGGTGAGTGATGCGCCCACTGCAAGCTGCTTGGCTGCGTGGGACTTGGGAGAGAGAGAGTCTGCTTTCTGGCTGCTGCAGGCTCTCTCTCCCTCTCTGCTGCACAACATCGGTACTTGTAGAAGCCGCGGCCGCTCCTCACTAGCTCTTCACACAGTAACAGAGGCAGAGCAAAATGGGGCGGGCGGCTGCAAATTTTCACAGCTGATAGTTATGGCGGCGGGTGACTGGTATAGCGTCACCCGCCCCATCTATTTTGGCTAAATCTGGCGCCCTAGTCCTGTGCCTTGGAGGCCTTTCCGCAAATCCGGCCCTGGGGCTATGGCTAATAGTATTGCTTAGGAAATATACAGTACATGGCAGCCCCCATATACCTCTCTCTTCAGTTCCCCTTTAAACACATTTTTCAGTAGAACAATACATATATTTACACAGATCTGTACATGAGTCCTGAAAAAGGGACAAATGAGTGAGAAAGAGGGACAGGGGCATTTGGTTCCCAAAGAGGGACAGCCCCTCTGAAAAAGGGACAATTGGGAGCTATGCAGAACTATCCTAAAGCCACTGACTTCTACAGGTGCAACCAAAATACTTACTAGTACTTACTAGTACTAGTACTTACTATTATTAATACTTATTAGTATTACTAAGTACTATTAATACTAGTATGTACTAGTATTATGTAATAGACTGCCCATCAAGTTCATAGTGAAATAGAACTAGGTGTGTGTAAGAGGCTAAAAAGGACCAAAAAGCTTTCTTACAGACAGCAATTTGCCTTATAAAAAAGAAGGTATTTGTGATCATTCAGGTTGGAGTGAGCTCTGAGGTGCCCCACAATGCATCACTGCTGAATATGTAAATCATCCTTTCATGTCCCTGATAGCTAAACACACTTTCAGAACCACTGGAGGTGTGTTGAGCTTTCAGGAACATACAATGATGTCAGCAGTGATGCACTATGAGACACCTCGGGAGCACACTCCAACTTGTATCATGTACACAGACACCAAACAGCCCACCAGTGTGATCATATGATGCTCACAGGTCCAATACACATATATGAAAAAACAGAAGAATTAGCATAGGTGCATTATTGACCTATTGAGCAGCCAATGGATTTAGAGGCAATAGGTGAGGGATCTCTCACTCTGGAAAAAATCCTACTTGATGTACACTGCTTGTGGCTACTTGGCACAATACCCAGATAAGATCTGGCCATGCTTGCATTGTGGGGCCCCTTAGTGTGGCCAGATGAAATATACCTACCTGGCACTGGACAACCACTGCACTAAAAAAATGATTGGAAATCAGATCGGACCTGTCGGAAATAATCGATTCGACCTGTCTACCTGCTGGGAAATTGCATAGTGGGTACCAGCCGTTACGGAGTTGGTTAGGATTAGGCATCAAAAACGGCTAATGTTAGGATTGCTCAGGTTAGGCATCAAAAAGGAATTATCATTACGGGAAGAAGGTGAGATTAAGTGTGAAGGAGCTGATGTAAGAGATGGGTGGTTAAAGTGAACCCAAGGTGAGAGTTATATGGAGGCTGCCATATTTATTTCCTTTTATAGGAGTCATCAGGCAAAAAAAAAAAAAACTTAACTCACCTGGGGCTTTCTCCAGCCTGCAGCCAACTGTCCCACGCTGCGCAGGTGCATAACTACTGCGCCTGTGCAGTATGCCGCGGACCATGTGGCCATGATTGACAGCACACTTCACACAGGCGCAGTAAGGCCGACCTTGTGGTAGGCCTCTGCACCATGCGCAGAGCCCGGGATATCGGTGGAGAGTGGAGCCATCAGCGTGGGACAGTCGGCTGCAAGGGACTGGAGAAAGCCCAGGTGAGTAAAGCTTTTTTTTTATTTTGCCTGATGACTCCTTTAAGCAGTACCAGTTGCCTGGCAGCCCTGGTAATCTTCTGCCACTAATACTTTCAGCCATAGACCCTTAACAAGCATGCAGCAGATCAGGTGTTTCCGACATCATTGTCAGATCTGGCAAGGTTAGCTGCATGCTTGTTTCTGGTGTTATTCAGACCGTGCTGCAACCAAACAGATCACCAGGTAACTGGTATTAATTAAAAGGAAATAAATATGTCAGCGTCCATATAACTCTCACCTCAGGTTCACTTTAAAGTTAGGCATGGGGGGGTGGGCAAAATTTTTAAATAACTGGGGATGATTATGGGCAGATAAATACCATGCATGGCTACAATCAACTTATTTGTATTTGAGTTTAAGAATCATTTAAAAAATATAAGAAAGTGGTATAGGAAATATCTATACCATAACATCTATATATATAATAGAGTAAGTGCCTCAACCTTCAAGCAAGAAGAAGTAGCGCCCTGCCCCCAGGGCCGGTCCAAGCAAGAAGAAGGGGCTGGTCCAAGCAAGAAGAAGAAGAAGTGTCATATCAAACCAAGGACAAAGAGGGATAATTTGCATATTCAGTAGCAGTGCATTGTGGGTAACCACAAATGTTCACTTATAGCTGCATTATTGCATATTTCCTTCTGTTTTAGGAAGATCTGAAGAGATGCACACCCCGCTAAAGGTCTAATGAAGATGTGCCCAGGCTGCTCGATCACCACTCGAGTACATATAGCAAAGAAGTGAAGCCGGCACCATCAAAGCTCTTTTACGTTTTATTAAAGACTGTCATACATAACAGCGACGTTTCGGAGCAGATGTTATGCTCCTTTATCAAGCTATGGCAGTCTCAAAGTGTAAGTTTTCAACAGTAGTTTATATAACACACCCACATTTCAAATTCACCAATTGTAGGCTATCAAAACATAATAAACCAATCCCCTGTCTCCACACAAGGGAGGACCTGATGGGGAACTATGAGCGAAAATGTAGGAGCCAATGGAGAAGAGGAGAACTCACCTGCGTCATATGCAATCCCACTCCACATCCGCATCACGCCAGGTCTGCCCCACAGCTCGGCGTCACAGTGATGGAACCACTCCCACCTGTCGCACGGACCAGATGGGAAACTGAGCGTCGAGTAGGCGGTGCTACAACGTCACATGGACGTTGTCAGGGGAACAGTGAAGACGCCACGGAGAGAGCCCCGTGCGTCTATCAAACCAGTGGATGACGTCACTGTGGTCCTGGCCAATCAGGTGGCTTCATGGTCCACCAATTGGCCGGCACGCTGTTACACCACATGGCTGCGTGTAGACCAGCTTACACGTTGCCATAGCGATGTACACGCCGGGGCAGAGATGCGGATGTAGAGAGAAACACACAGCGCATAAACAGCCCAGAATAGCTACCGCGCAGCAGCAGTCACCGGGTCTCATCCAAACACAGCACATCACTTGATCTCTATAGTCCAGATTAGGAATAAAGATCAAACCACAGACATTAAGGGGGAAAATGCCCAGAAAAAATAAAGAATAAAGATAAAAAAAGATATGATCTTGAGATAAGATCAGTTGTTAAAGAAATCTATTGTTGCAAAAATTACAAGAAATCACAAAAGGGGCAATAGATCGTATTCACGATTCATGCCCCGTGGTTCCAAAGTATCAAGAACACGTATCCAAGGAGCATAACATCTGCTCCGAAACGTCGCTGTTATGTATGACAGTCTTTAATAAAAAGTAAAAGAGCTTTGATGGTGCCGGCTTCACTTCTTTGCTTCTGTTTTAGGAAGGCAAATTACACCAAGCTTTGATTTTTTTAGTAGTAGGTCTTTTTGGTCCCTTTTATCCCCCTATACATTCCGAGTGGTTTGGGTCACCCTGAGCTGCTTGGTTACTCTGTTGTACTGGTCCAAGCCCTATATCATACAGCCAAATAAATCCTTGCCATGTACAGATGAGGACCAAAAGTCTGAAACAGGCTGTCACATGTGGGTTTGATATGGCTGTGTAAAATTTAAAGCTATAGGCTTGCTATGCACCAGTGGTTTTTGTATGCTTGTTTGGCTTGCTAAGGATGAAAAGGAATTATTTGCATATTTAGTAGCAGTAGATTGTGGGTAACCACAAATATTCACTTATAGCTGAATTATTGCATATTTCCTTCTGTTTTAGGAAGGCAAGTTACACCAAGATTTTCTTTTTTTAGTAGGAGGTCTTTTTGGTCCCTTTTATCCCCCATACATTCCAAGTGGTTTGGGTCACCCTGAGCTGCTTGGTTACTCTGTTGTACTGGTCCAAGCCCTATCTCATACAGCTATATCAATCCTTGCCATGTACGGGTGAGGACCAAAAGCCTGAAACACGCTGTCACATGTGGGTTTGATATGGCTGTGTAAAATTTAAAACTGTAGGCTTGCTATACACCAGCGGCTCTGGATGCTTGCTTGGCTTACCAAGGGGGAAAAGGGGAACTTTGCATATTTAGTAGCAGTGCATTGTGGGTAACCACAAATGTTCACTTATAGCTGAATTATTGCAGATTTCCTTCTGTTTTAAAAAGGCAAATTACACCAATACAGTGTGCAGCATTGCAGGAAGTGACAACAGTGGAATGCACGATGGAACACAGAAGAGGTGAGTCATCCCCGACCGCTGCCTCTTACTAATAGTGGCGGCTGCTACTGTGCTTAAGCAGGAGGGGGAGCGCACATGGGGGACCCAGGTGAGGGGGGGGGGGGGTTTCCTGCTGAGCTTAAGCTGGAGGGGGAGTGCACATGGGGGACCCAGGTGAGGGGGGGGTCCTGCTGAGCTTAAGCTGGATGTAGAGCACCCCCTCCCCGCCACTGTGCCCAATACCCCCTTCCTGCCCTTTACCCTAGCTGACCCTAGCCGCGGGTCAGCTAGTATAATATAACCATAAAGATGCCCATTAACGGTACTATTTTTCACTAAACGCAATCTTTTGATGCAATTTGAATGATGGTAACTAATCTGAAGGTAATCATCGATCATTCACATTTACTAAACGATTCTTTCTTCAACTTTGATCATAAAATCCAACTTTCAAATCGATTTTATCCTGTTTAGCAATCGACCAAAGAATCATTCCTTATTGATTGCCTTCATAAATGGCAAATTTTCTATACAATGCATTTGTAAAAATCGCATTAAAAGATCACATTTGGTTAAAAAATTGTACCATTAATGGGCATCTTTACACCTTTCAGTCTGCATACTGCAAGCCTACAAAACAGCATTGTGAGTCGGATGGCTTCCAATCACCCAGGCCTGAGTCTTTTGACAAAAAAAAAAATGAATTTTCCCGCACACGTTTACAAATCAGATTAAAGAATGTACAGTACAAACATATTATGATATATTTTTTATGAAATGATATATCAGAGGCACAATGTTCAGCCTTTTGTTATGTTTGCATGATAAGCATGAGCAAGTCGTATTATCAGCATGATTATATAGTCTCCGATAGACACATGACAACAGCAGAAGGAATAATAACAGTCATCATGCTTGCCAGTGCACCAGTTTCTCCATTTATCAGAAATATAGAGATGGCGCGGAGTCACAATGAGAGCTGGGAAATGCGCTGCTTGCACAGCTGATTGGATCATCACTGCTCCATATCTGTGCCCTGCTCTACTGATCAGGAATACTGCTCTCTGGCAGCATGGGGAACATAGGCTGGATGCACATGATTACATTTCTGATTAAGTTTCCTATTCCCATTGTTGGCTGTGGTCTCTGGTAGAATCACTGTTCTATGACGCACTCACACACAAGATACATAATTTGCTGCCTAAAAGACCAAATCTTACCTGAGCTGCTCTCGTATAATAAGTGCAGAAGCCATTCCAAGAACTGCGAAGGAAGAGGGGACACAGGTACATTTTGCTTTCTGCTGGTGAAATATCAGCATGACATTTTAGGGAGGCTACAGGCAAGGCGGTGATGTTGTGATACTTGTTAAACCATGAAAGCAAACAAAAGAAACAAAACAAGAAAAGGAAGACAATTATCTGGATATTCTAATTTATGGGGAAGGCGTCAGGACAGTGTGACACTGTCATTCGGTTGTGCAATGGCTGGAGAGGTTGGACAGAGAGATCTCATTACTGGACTGCTGGAGCCGGCATCAGATGTGTCCAGATGAAAAGCTTCAATTAAATGTGGGTGCGATTATAGCCGCAAAGAGCTAAGCATCAGGAATATTGCGTAGTAGAATATTGGTAAATGTACCCATATTCTACTCTTAGGAAGTACAAATATTGGTAAATGATACTGATTTTTTATTACAAGTAAACCTGTTTTCACACTGAGCCATCCATCTACTGATGCCTAACCTATCCATCTACTGATGCTAACCAGCCCCTTACCAATGCTAATGCTTAACCCTGAAAAAAAAAACTCCCCTAAGCCTCACCTTAACTGCCCCCATACCTAACCTTAAAACCTACCCAATGCATGCCTAACCTTCACCCCTAGAGATGCATAACCTGAAACGCAATGACTCCATTACACAAAAAAGTCTGCTGCCCCCCCCCCCCCCCCCATCCATAGGGAGACATATAACTTGTAAAAACACAATAGTTTATATAACAAATGGCGTTCAAAAGAAACCCTTCATGTCATTTGAAACAAATGTTTTCACACATATATACCTTTTAAATAAAAAAAAATAAAAAATGGCCTTTAACCACTTAAGCCTATCTGGACAAATATTTTCATCCAGATAAGCGGGCTAATATTTTCATCCAGTGTTTAAGCAGTGGTGCACACACATGCGCGGATCTGCGGCCTTGTGCACCCCAGCGGTTTTCTGTTTCGGTTAATGGAGAAAGGAATCAAGGCTTCCCTGAACCAATCGCAGTGTCTGCAATGAATGTACATGACCTCGATCAGGGGCCATGTGCATTTATAAGAATGAACGTGAATAAAGTGGAAAAAAAAATACACTTCCCGGTAAAAAGTTGAATTACACACCACAGGTTTTTTTTATTTAAAAAATTGTATTTAATTAAATAACTTCCAAAGTTTGCTCATGGCACAAGGTTACTACACATAATTGATGTGACCTGAAGCAGTCTAGAACCAGAATCTTATGACCATCATCACTTTATTCAGGGTAAACAGGGGCAGGTCAAGGTAGATTTGTCTAAAAACATGGCAGTTTGTAGCTAGGGATGTAAACTCATTAACATATTTTATACAGATAGAATTGGACTTTAAGATGTAAAGTCCTTAATATGATCAGATTCACATTGCTTATTTTTTTTTCTTTACCATGTCAACCATTGAGATAGACATTTGCTTTTCGTGTTCAAGAAACCCAAAACAGACTAAAAAGTGAGAGCTAATTAGTCTAGCATACTCAGGTACTCCAATCTGAGATCTAAAATGGGCTTAGTAATGGTTTATTTCCACAGACAGGAAATCTCTAGAGAAAAGGTCTTGTCACAATGAAAATGGCAACCACAATAATGAATAGTGACTTGACGTGACATACACAAAGCTGAGTGAAGCTAGCATCGGGTGGGCGGACGGAAACAAAATTCTTATGTACTCAATGTAACATTGTTACTTTTCATAAGCAATGGGAAGGAGTGATGTTCTTGTCATGTGTGGGGAAGAGTACAGTCTGGAATTTCAGCTTATTTCAATTCTCATCATGCCTGCCTGATTACAAATTAATATTGAGAAAGCATCCATAAATAAATGGATGGGGATAGCCGCACGTGTGGGGCATATTTTAATTAAATATCAAGTGACATGAATAGAAATTGAACTGCAAACTTTGGATAAAGGTGATTAACTAATCTCGTAAAACAGAACATTCAATTAAGTAGTCTGTTGTTGAAAACCTTAAAAGTGAGCAATCCTACTTGGTGTTTACCCTGGGAAATTAAAGGCTTCTGCGTTGTACATAAAATACTCATCAATGAAAATTTTAATTACTTCTATTAGAATTGAGGTTCACTATCTTTAATCGATAAGGATAATCGATCAGGATGTTCCGTTCAAATCAAGGGCAGGATTTACAGTCTATAGTTTGTATGTTTTTGACAATGGACAGATTTGATCAAAGTAGCAGATATGTTTAGATGCAAGTACATTTAGTATTCATAGTAGTTGTATATAACAGTAGCTCTAAAAATAATATACAGTAGCTTTATAAAAATCCACTCAGCACTTAGGGGTTCTGTGGGGCTACCGTACTAATACTCCCATGTCAATAGTTATCCTCATGTGAACTCATGTGTACTACTCTGAGCAGCAAAGGCCATGGTAAGTATGACTATTTTATATCTATCCCTCTGTAAGGTCTTAGGCAATCACCAGCTTCCCTTAAGACTTTATACTCCAATCTCCACCAAACTCCACCACTCTCTTCCCCTATAGTCAAGACCCTGCTTGAATGTGAGACAGGCAATGTCTACCCGACATCAGTTGACCCCAGGACCCCAAACTCCACCACTCTCTTCCCCTATAGCCAAGACCCTGCTTGAATGTGAGACAGGCAACATCTACGACATCAGTTGACCCCAGGACCCCAAACTCCACCACTCTCTTCCCCTATAGCCAAGACCCTGCTTGAATGTGAGACAGGCAACATCTACGACATCAGTTGACCCCAGGACCCCAAACTCCACCACTCTCTTCCCCTATAGCCAAGACCCTACTTGAATGGGAGACAGGCAACGTCTACCCGACATCAGTTGACCCCAGGATTTAGCGTGCTAAGTATAGGAAGCTAATGCAGTACCTGAAAAGAAAACCAAGACACAGTCCATGGACTTTGCCATAGTCTAAGCCGAGGTCAGGTGACTGTCAATGCAAAGGTCAGGAAAACTTGAGGTCAAGAACAAGCCAAAGGTCAAATACGGGGAGACAGGTAGCCAGGCGGTTAAACCAGGAGTCAGCAGAGATGAAGTCAAAACAAGCAGAGGTCAGTACAGGAGGCAATCTAAAGCAAAGTCAGCAGATCAAGCAAGATCACAATGAAAGGTGAATCCTATTCACACCCTAGCAGCTAGCTTACAGCAATTAACGCTATAGCTCTTTGAATGCCAAAGTAAAAGAGTGACAAAGTAGTCACTTTAATTAATGAATGATCCCCACCTGCTACCACCAGTGCTGCAGTGCATAGGACAGGCATATGGTCGCTCACCCACCCTAGGGAGCTGTGAATGCATGCATGACTACAGGGACACCAGGGATGCCATGCAGTAAAAAGTAGAAGCCGACTACTTGAGCCAGATTCCAGAATCACCAGAGCCATCGCGGGATCCCCGGCCATGTAAGTACCTGACACCTTCATTTTCTCTTTGCCATTGTATAGTGTTTGAGTTTGTAAGATCAAAACTCCAAAAAGAAACACGCATCAAATTCCTAGGTCTTGTGTCACATAGCAATATAGTTGTACAGCTATAGATGAAAGACTCAATCAGAATGTACAAAGTCCAAGATGTGACAGTCAGACACCCCAGTCTTTTCACCTGAAACTTATTTGTTTAATATAAACACAATAACAATAATAACACAGTAGTAAATGTTTGGGAGTCATGCAGAGCCCCTATTTTGCTCTATGAATTAGAGAATTTTGCATGACCCCAAATCATTAGTATCATTGTTTATATGCATAATAATAATAATGATGATTACCATTATTATTAATGTATAATAGAAAATAAGTAATACAGATTGTGTCCTTTATTCTGAATGCATGCCATGCACGGATGGTGATGGTAGATAAACTGGAATTTATTATTATTATTAGTGTGTATTACTGAGTGTAAATAAAACAGCATCATTTTAACCTTTAACCACTTCAGCCTTCAGTCGTTTTCACTTTATGCATCCGAGCAATGTTCACCTCCCATTCATTAGCCTATAACTTTATCACTACTTATCACAATGAACTGATCTATATCTTGTTTTTTCCGCCACCAATTAGGCTTTCTTTGGGTGGTACATTTTGCTAAGAGCCACTTTACTGTAAATGCATTTTAAGAGGAAGAATAAGAAAAAACCTGAACAAATTCATTATTTCTCAGTTTTCAGCCATTAAAGTTTTAAAATAATACATGCCTCCATAATTAAAACTCATGTATTGTATTTGCCCATTTGTCCCGGTTATTACACCATTTAAATTATGTCCCTATCACAATGTATGGTGACAATATTTTGTTTGGAAATAAAAGTGCATTTTTTCCATTTTTGCATCCATCACTATTTACTAGCTTATAATTAAAAAAAAAAAAGAAATATTTCATCTTTATATTGATATTTAAAAAGTTTAGACCCTTAGGTAAATATTTACATTTTTTTTTATTGCAATGTTTTTTTTTATTAAACATTTTTTTGGGGTATTTTTGGGAGGGTGGGATGTAAACAGTAATTTTGTTTTGTAAATATGTGTTGATTTTTTTATTTTTTTTTACATTTAGTTGTAGTTTTACTTTTTGGCCACAAGATGGCAGCCATGAGTTTGTTTACATGACGTCACTCTAAACGTAACATGTACGCTTAGAGGGACGCATGGGGACGTTGGAGTCAGAAAAAGCGAAGCTTCCAAGAGAAGCTGTCGCTTTTTCAGCGGGGGAGAGGAATCAGTGATCGGGCATCATAGCCCGATTCATTGATTCCTGGACTAACGATCCACGGCTGGGAGTGCGCGTGCATGCGTGCGATCGGCCACGGGAGTGTGCGGCAGCGCACATGGCCTCCTGGACGTAGCTAGTACGTCCAGGAAGCGAAAGTGGTTAACAACCCTTTCATTCAGCATGGCAAACATTTTTTTTCTCTCTGTATCAAACAGAGCTTTATATTAGCAGTAAAATATAATATGTATACATTTTCTCTTTGCATTCATAAACACTAGAGGGAAACAAAAACAAATACATAACTAAATAGCACAATATATAATAGTAAATAAATTAGACTACTAAACAAACCTATGTCTAAATGTTGTGGCAAAGAGTTTTATTACTGCACCACATAAAGTATCATTTGTACAACATTTACACAAAAGTATGGCTACCTAAGAGTGGCTTAGGTAAGGAAGGGTCAATTAACTTTATATTCATTTTTAGGTTTTCCTCTTGTTTTAGTTTACTCACAGAATCATGTATTTATGGAGTAAGTCAAAACTATATTTATTTAACACTGATAAAAAAGAAAGGAGTAATAAAAGACGATTGGTCACCAAACCTAGGTAATCCGAAAAAGTGGCCAGTGGAAAAGGGCCCTTACACTGAGTAAAAATAACAAATACAGTCACTTGCATAGCATCACATCCATATGCTTATCAGCTTTCAGGCTGTGAAAACAAAAGTCCACTGCCCAGATTAGTTGTGCATATTTTCTATTCACGTGAAAATTAATTAAAGTGGACCCAAATTAAAAATACAAGATAACAGAAATAAAATCTAATTTTTAAATTATAATAATAAATAGCAGCCTTTTTTCAGCTGCATGATGACAAACATAAAATATTTTACATATATTGGAGGAACCCCTCCCTTCCTTCCATAGGTATAGTTATGACTCTGGAAGGAATGACTGTACATCGCAGTGTTGTTGTGCAGGTATGTTAGGTTCCTTTTAGTCTATTACATAAAATCCTGGAGCTTCTTGGTCTCCATAACATAATTTACTACCTTGAATTTTAATTTGTTCAGATATGAAATAGAACACATCCAAAATAATTGGTAAACTAGTCTTTTAGAGAGAGGAGTCATGTGGCATCATCACACAATGTACAGTTATTGTTCATTGATTTTTGTCCCCTCCCTCACATAACACAGCAAATACTAATAATGTAGGTCAAAAGGTCCTGTTGTACACCAGCCAAGACCTCCAGATCTCCTGCCTCCAGGTTGATGAGAGCTGAAGTTTGGCAACATCCACTCAGCTGGAGTTTGTTCATCTAGTTGAGCTGATGTCCAGAGATTTTTTTTTTTTGGATAGTTATTTATTTATTTGTGAAAATCAAATATTTTTTTCTGTTGAAAACAGATCATGCTTAAGCTTGGACCTTTGTACTTTTGGGAAGTGCCCTTTAAATGGCAACCACAGAACATTTTGTACACAAAAATCTGATGCTTGATTGTTTCTGCAGAAATCTATTGAAATTGAGTTTTCTGTGTGCTGCATGCTATCCAATGGGATAGAGATTAATTGCCTTGGCGTATCAAGCCAAATCAACCCATGTATGGCTAGCTTCAAAATGTAAACCTCCCTCTGGGTAGCCTCTGTTTCATTTAGGCCGCGTTCACTTATCCATGCATTTTGCAAATTTTTTTGTCCTTCGATTTTTTTTTTCCTCTGCAATTTAGCATTTTTGTGCCTGTCTTCACTGCAATTTTTCAGATTGCAATTTTTCTGTTCATACCAATTAAGTATATTTACTTGTGAATGTATATAATAAACTTGTGGATGTGGAACAATGTGGATGAGATTTTCAGACACAAAATAAGAAAAACACATAAACATAAATTAGATGTTTGACAAGCGCAAAATCACAAGTCCGCACAACATACTTGAACTCTGGTAAGTATGAATAGAGCCTTGGGTTAACAATCTGGATGTGGATTGTTGCTGCAGAACCTTACTCCCATTGTTGCATATTCTCCTGTTCCCCAACCACAAATATATGCATCCATGATGCACTACGGGATCACTTTAAAAGTGGATGTTTTGGGATACAATCAAAACGATTGATTTTCCAGTTTGTTTGTTTTTTTTATCTCCTACCTATGTACCTATCTCCTATATGCAGAGCAGTGGCAGCAGATCACACATACCAAATCCAACTTTTGGTGATTATTCAAAAAATGTTTCTTGAATTTTCTGAAAAATTGAAAATTTGTGTATATAGTACCTCGGCCAAATTTTTAGATTTATTTGATCTAATCGAATAATCAATTTGATTTTTCTGGTTGAAAACATTTCTTAACATTTTTTATCATCTATGGTCTCCTTAAAGGGACCCTGAGCACTTATTAAAAATGAATTTATGACTTACCTAGGGCTTCTTCCAGCCCACCGCAAGGTCCACCCACGTCCTCCTGGCTTCTCTCCTGATCCCGGCTGGTGGCCTCGTTATGGTACGACTTCAGCCTGAAGTCGTCAGGCCTGCTTCCCTCTTTGCCGATCCGCATGAGAGTCCTGCACATGTGCGGTTCTCTAATATTGAACCGCTATATTAAGTCACAATATAATTTTTAATGAGCGCATCAGGGTCCCTTTAAGATATAGTGCAAAAATGGAGAGTAATGTGAACAATTAGAGTTGATATTTTTAACAACAAAGTCTTAAAAATCTAGAAGTCTTTTCAAAAAGAATTGAAAAAAATGGTTAATTCAACTTAATGTGTTTAACCATTACTGTAATCACAAGAATTACTGACCAAGCTTCATTTAGACTGCATAGTAATTTGCATTTGTAATTAACAGCTAAGCAATATGAGAAGAACACTATTAATTAACATTGTAACACCCAGAAAGTGAAGTTCTTCACAGAGATATGTATGTCTGTACGCCTCTCTTCCAAAGTGTGATACATAGGCTGAAAGGAAAGTGAGACAGAGAAGCACACACACAAACATGCCCATACGTATGTGGTATGCTGGCAAGACATCAAATATAGTCCTACAGTAACAGGTATCAAGCATTAGGTACAGGAGCCTGCATGCTTGCAATTTTACAAGCCCAGGGGATTGACACTAAAAGGAATGAGAATCTGTTTTTGGAATGGTAGATGTCAGTTAGGGAGCTACTGAGAGGAAATAGCTTGTCCAATAGTAGCAGAGGAGGTAGCACTGTTGAAGAATGTGAGTGGGTGAATGAACTACTCTATCTTAAAGAGAATCTGTAACTTTAAAAAGTTTCCCTAGGGGTACTTATTTCAGGAGGGTGAAGCCTCTGGATCCTATTGAGGCTTACCCCCAGGGCCGGTTCAAGTAACAATTGGGCCCTAGGGCAAAACTAGCTTGGGGGCCCCCCAACAGATGCCCCCACCCAAAAAGAGTCAATGCAGTAGTGAAGGTTAGGAGTGGCACACCTTTCCGTATGAGGTCGGGTGCTGAGTCCTGGATGCAAAGCCGACATCCAATGAATATCGTAAGGTTACAGAGTGGGCTCGCACACCAGCTTCTCAATCGAGCGAAAAATGTCGTTTAATAATCCATATGTCAAACACAGAGCATGACAATTGTTTCGGGGCCACAGCGGGTCCCCTTCATCAGATAAGTGCAGATATTTTTGTCTGCACTTATCTGATGAAGGGGACCCGCTGTGGCCCCGAAACAATTGTCATACTCTGTGTTTGACATATGGATTATTAAACGACATTTTTCGCTCAATTGAGAAGCTGGTGTGCGAGCCCACTCTGTAACCTTACCCCACCCAAAAAGAGTCATTAGAGGCCCTTTGATGCAGCCAAATTTCCCTCCTGGGCCCCTGAGCTGTCTGCTGACCCTTCCCCAATCACCTCCCAACTTAACAGACTCTGCAGAGTCCCTGGAGAGCAACAGTTAAGATGGGGGAGAGACACCTTGGGGGCCCCTACAGGCTCTGGGGCCCTGGGGCAATTGCCCATTTTTTCCTATGGTAGTTCTGGCCCTGCTTACCCCGTCCTGCTCCGTCCCACGGTGGTCTCACTTAGCCGCTCCAAACAGTGGCCATGTAAATATTTACCTTCCAGGCTCCAGCGCAGGCGCAGTAGTGGCTCTCGGCTCGGAATCAGGTGTAACTAAATATCGGATCCTCTACTGCGCAGGCACAAGTTGCGGACCCGACTGGGATCGGGTATTTCTGCCTGATCCAGAGCCGAGAACCGCCAATGCGCCTGCGCTGGAGCAGGAACATATTGCAGGTGCTACTGCGCCACAGCCAGCCACAGCCTGACAAACTGTCGGCTGTGGCTTACAAGGGGCACAGTGAGATCACTGTGGGATGGAGGAGGATGGCGGAAGCCTCGTTAGGATCCGGAGGCTTCATCCTCCGAGGTAAATACCCCCCAGGGGCACTTTTTAGTTTAGTTTAGTTACAGAGTCTCTTTAAAATTACTCTAATCTCTGCCATGTTCTACATGTCTACTGTTGATAACATTCCACATCTGGCTAGCCCAGGGTTACCGTAGAATGTATTTTCTCTGTGTTGTAGTATGGCCTGCAAACAATGGCATAGCTAAGGAGTTATGGGCTCCAGTGTGAGTTTTTCATTCAGCCCACTATACATAACACTTCATTGAGTGGTGTCAGGGAGGTGTAAAGGGAGCCTTAAGTGAGAGGTCAATAGAGGCTGACATATTTATTTCCTTTTAAACAATACCAGGCAGTTGCCTGGCAGTCCGATTGATCTCTTTAGCTGCAGTAGTGTCTGAATCACACACCTGAAACAAGCATGTAGCTTATCTAGTCAGATTTTATCAGAAACATCTGATCTGCATGCTTATTCAGGGTATAAGGCAGGGGTGCAGCAGGACAGCCAGGCAACTGGTATTGTTTAAAAGGAAACACATATGGCAGCACCCATATCCATCTCACTTCAGGTTCCCTTTAAACAGTAGAGGGTTAAGCAAAGCACATGTAGAGGTCACCATTACCAGGACTACATGAACGAAGAGTTCACACAACAGTTAAAGGAGGACACCCAGAAGGGCCCTTCTGCTCTAGGGACCCCAGTGCAATTGCATTCTCTGCATCACCTATTGCTATGCAACTGGCAGCCATCTTACTTTTTGCAAATTATAAATCCACTCTAATGCTCTTTCTCAGACTCCAAGTTAGTTAGTTTCCACCTCTAGCTAATTACACAGAAGGGAGGAAGAAGTGCAGTGAGCCAGCAACTGCTGCTTCCTGAGAAGGAATCAACAACACAGGAAGTGAGAATATTTAGAGAATGGGACACCACAGAGACAAAGTAAAGCTATGTCTAAAAAAGCCCTTTATCAGAGGACAAGAATCTGATACATTTTATTTAAAAAGGTTATGCAAAGTTAAGGGGTACATTTAAATTGTAACCACAGACAATTTTATTTGACTGGCTTTAGTTACGATTCTCTAATCTCTGGCTATAATACAATCTAAGAGTACAATCATTTATACAGAATAGGACTGTCAGAACATCTGAAAAGTAGTAGAGCAAGAGGATCCATATTTAAACCAAACCTGAAGCAAGAAAAACAAAAAAACAAAAACCCAAACGTATGATATAATGAATTGAATGTGTAGTATGGATAATGAATACAACATTAGTAGCAAATAAAATAATCTAATATTTTTTGTTCAGTTATTTAGCTTTTTTCAATAACATAGCATCATTCTGTCATATTTGCAGTTTAAAAAACACACTCTGTCTTAACACAAAGCAGAAATAATGACCCTTTGAACTCTCCTGCAGTAAAACCTTATCCCAAGCTGTCTCTCACTGTTTCTTGACTGTTTAAGTGCTTCAGAAAACAGGACTGTATTTGACCCAGTTGGTTGAAGAGCTTAGAGAAGCTCCTTTGCATAGATAACTAAAGGTTTTTTTTTAACTCTTCCTGTACTGGAAAACAACATGAGACTTTTTTTCTTTGCTACTAATGGTCTATTTCTTAGCTGCACTACACATACAATTCATTATCTCATACGTTTATTTTCGCTTCAGGTTTGCTGTAAACATCCTCAAAAGATGGATTTTTTTTTTGTTTTAAATAGATCAATAATGTCAACTTCCATATTTCAACACAGGTTTACTTTAAGTACCATCCAGTACAGCAATGTCTGCCATGTTGGAAGTATGCCCAGGTCAGCGACATGCCTGTCTGTATCAGCAATCCACAAGTAGAACCTTCGTAAGGCAGGGGCTCCCTAGAGACAGGTTAAGGCTACAAGAGCTCTCCGCGCTTATTGAAAAATCCGAGAAGTCATTTTATGCAGAGTAAAGAAAATAAAAATGCCTGACCAGACGATGTCCTCCATTATAATGAGACGTAGGGTGTAGCACTTGGGATGCATTAGGCGAAGGCATTCAGCTGCTTTTCCATCCACATAAAGATAGCAGGGAGCAGCATTCATACAGGCAGGTTGCTTTCAGTCAAAAGTTTCCACTTAGTTCAAACACAGGCGTCTCACGATGGGAAGGAGAGACATGCTGTGTGTTTCATTATGGAATAAACAGATTGAAAAATGGACAGTTTCTCTGCCGTGAAAAAAATAAGCCACTGTGTTCAGTGCTATTGTCAGCACATCAGAAGGGTTTTCCAATAGAAAAAAAAAAAATAAAAATAAAAAAGACCTGCATTAACAATATGTATGTTAACATGAAAATTGCCTCTTCTCATAAAAATCCCTACACAATAAAATCCCTTAAATTATTTTCAGTGGACAACATCAAAGAGAAAGCTATAGTCCCAGTTTCAAATTTGAACATGTCCCTGTTTTTGTAAGTGTCCATACACTCCCATGTTATCGCAATTGAGGGAAATTCCCATCAAGTCCAATGAAATAGCTGGCACCAGGGCCACCCGCTGTGCAAACCGCATCTATTTTAGGCAAGGGCACCTATGGAAGATCCAAACTTTTGAAGCACTCATTTTTTTTGTGTACATCGGCGGAGGTGGAGCAGTTATCGGTGGGCTTGTGGCAGGGAGATGGTTAGGGTTAGGCATTGTGTGTTGGGGGGAGGGGGGTAAGTTAGAGCTAGGCTTTGGTGGGGGAGTTTGGTTCAGGTTAGCCATTTGTTGGGGTTGGTTAAGGTTAGGCATCGATGGGGGGGTCGGCTATGGTTAGGCATTGGTGGTGGGCAGAACAAGTGACAAGTTTCCATGTGGCGACCAGTTTACATGTGGCTACCAGCCGTGGGAACAACTTCCACTGAGTCTGATTTGTAGCATTTGCAGTGCGATACAGTTGTGGAAAAATTACTTTGCATCTGCAGTCCAGTCTGTGTGTGTTGCAGTGGTGGGCCGAAATTTTGCATATGCGAAATTTCGCATAGAAATTTGCATTTACGCATCATAATCGTAATGCGAAATTTCAGGGAAAATCGTAATTAATTTTGTATGTTATAGTAATATTTCATAATTTTGCGTAATTTTTGCACACTTTAGTGAAATTTCCCAAAAAGACATTATAGTTTTTGAGAAAATCGATTTTAACCAGTTCACCCCCAAGGGTTTTTATCCTAATGGACCAGAGCAATTTTCAGTTGTCAGTGCTCCTCCCTTTTATTCCCTAATAACTTTATTACTACTTATCACAATAAAATGATCTATACCTCGTTTTTTCCACCACCAATTAGGCTTTCTGTGGATAGAACATTTTGCTAAGAATTTTTTTATTCTAAATGCATTTTAATGAGAAAAACAGAAAAAAAAAGAAAAAAAATCACTATTTCTCAGTTTTTAGCTATTATAGTTTTAAAATTAAACATTCTCCTGTAGATAAAACAACACGTTTTATTTGCCCAGTTGTCCCAATTATTAAACCGTTTAAATTATGTCCCTATCACAATGTATGGCGACAGTATATTATTTTGAAATATAAGTGTTATTTTTCTGTTCTGTTTTTTTTTTCTGGCCATAATTACAAGCCCCTATGTAATAAATTAAAATTAATTTCCCCCCATAAAATATAGAATACAAAAGCTGAGTCCCTAAGGCAACTATTTATTTTTTTTAAGCTGATTTTTTTTTACAAGTGTTTTTTTAGGGGGGGGGGGTTGGAAGTGTAATTTTATTAATGATGTGTATATACTTAAAAATTCATGTATTTTGTAGGTGTAATATACTTTTTGGCCACAAGATGGTGCTAGTGAACACGTTATAGGAAGTGTTCACTTTTTTTTTTTACTACACTTTATTTAATTGTTACATTTCCTGTTTTTGTGAATGGACGTAGCCGCTGTTCGCGGTCACGTCCATTTACTCCAGGCACTGCGATTGGGTAGAGGACCGTTCGGTCTTCTTCCCCAATCACCCAGCACGGGATCCCGACGGGAACAGTGGCGGTAGCAGCGGCGGGAATGCGTGACGTATTAAAACGTCATGTTGCCGGTAAGCATGACGTTTTAATGCGATAGGATGCTGTTAAATGGTTAAATATGCAAAGAAAAATGATTTTTAAACTGTCATTTTTTTAGTTTAAAAACCATTTTTTCTTTGCATTTTGAAAATCGATTTTCTCAAAAACTATAAGGTCTTTTTGGAAAATTACTTTTTTACTTGTACCCACTATGCTCCTTAACATGCCTAGCGATTTTATGGGGGCTTTGCTATTCACTGCATGAAATTACACGAAAATGACATGTAATTTTAGGCGACTTTACGAATCACTATATGAAATCAATTGAATTTACAAATCGTAATTACATATAAGCGTAAATGCAAAAATGTACTTGAAATTTTGCGTAATCGGAATAAGCTGATTACAATCAACACTGGTTGCATTCCAACTAACAGTGTGAACGCATATTTTGCATTACATAGAATGCATTCACTGCCCGATTTTGTGCTCTGGAAAATGCAGATTTTTTTTTTTCTACAGGTAAATGGTGAATTAGCCAGCTCAATGTGAATCACTGCAGAAAATGTGTCAGTGCTGTAGAATAATAATAGTACTAATGGTGATTTTGTATGTGCAGAAAGCTACTGTAGCTGTGTGGATTTACTGAGATAACACGATTTACCAGCAGGTGGTAGTAAATATTGAATGTTCAGCCCAATCTCATTTTTAGTCTAGGCATGTTGAAGGGAGAAAACCATTAAGGGAATTTTCATTTAAGAGCACCAAACAAAATGTCTTATTTGACTTTCGGTACAGCAGGAAAGGTTAGCACTTCTCATTTTTATTTTTGTCTGTATTCTGTGTGTAAAGCTGAATACCCACTGGAAGATGCAGCCAGATGGATTGGGGATTGCCGCAGACGAAAGATAGATTCCCCGACCAATCTGGCCTGCTTGCGGTGGTGGAAACGAACGATTGTGATGGACTCGCACAAGTCAATGAGGATCTGAACGAGCAGGGAATTAGACAGGCTAAACTCTCTAAATACACACAGGGAGCATTTCTTTATGTTTTCCTTCTGTCCAGTGCAAGCATTCACAGGTTCACTTTAAGCCTTGAACACATGCTAGATGGTTCTTGACTGAGTCAGCCATTCATGTCCACCTCTGCCAGCAATATAGCATGTGTACAGCAAATTCTGATCCCCTGCCATACATAGGTGAGAAATAGGGACTGCTGGATAACCTTGTCTGAGTGCTGGTGAAGTCTATTGTTCTTCCACTTTACCACTCCCATTTCATGCTGCTCCACCATGCGCCACATGACCTCCCTCCACACCCCTCTATTGCAATAGAATGTGTCACTAGCCTGGAGGCTAGCAATACATCTGTACAGGGTTGGAACCCAAACTGTTGCTCAAGGGACTGGTTTCCAATCCCTGCAGGTAACAGTACTATGCATGTACCTTTACTCAGGTTATAGATATCTTTTCCCACCAATGATGGGTGTTGCTGACACAGGAAGTGTGGGAAACTGTTTCCTGCAGAATCACAGACAGCCATAAAACCTGACTGACATTTTTTTTCCCTTCCACCAGGTAAAATACCTCTTTCTTGTTGTCTCTAGACTGTACAAAAGAAGCCTGAAGTTCTATTTTAATATTTCATTATTTCATATAATATATATTCTTATTTACACGTTTCTCTGCATGAAAATGTTTGCAAAACTTGGTAACACTGAGGTCCTGTTGTGCCAAAACAGATAAACATATAAAATTATAACAACTCACACTAGTTAGCACATTCTTTATGTCCTTGTTTGGCAGGGCTTCTCAGCTTGAGGTTGAACTACACAGAATAGTACAGGAATGTCACATCTAAGCTGATTTTATAAGTTTTTTCTTAGCCTTAAGTCATTTTCTGATGTTCTCCTGCTATCTGCTGCGCTCTAAGCCCCTCCAAAGGCATTCGTTATGCTACTTGATACCGTGACTGCTGCTCTGACCAACTTAGGTGTGATTTGTCAAAAGTTGTCTCAAGTTCATCTCCTCCAGTAAATATACAGAGTTGACACAGTGTGATATTTAATCAGGGAAAATGAATATAATTGCATGCAGGTTCGGTAAGCATTTGCTCCGTTAATCTTTCTGACACTTTTGTGTGAAATAAAAAAAAAATGAATTTTAAGATATGAAAATAGGATTCCAATCAAAAACTAAAATTCCACTCTAGAATAAATGAAGCAGGGTGTAGCTAGATGGGAGAAGACTCTGCATGCAGGGGGGACAAAAGCGGTGGGTCCCAACTGCTAACCTTCCCTTCCACCGATAAATTAGACTATACTTCAGATCTGGTGTTTTGGTGGCTACACTTGTTATGGGTGTGAAGATCATAATAGCCACACTTGCTTTATGACCCTTGTGAGAGGGACCCCAAGGTCATGAAGGGCACCAAGGGAAGGCAAGTAAAGAGGTGTGAATATTGGGGAGAGGGGGAGCATCAAAGTTTTGCTAGGGCCCCCATGAATTGTAATTATGGAACTGGGATGAAGATTAGCCCAGTATCCCAGCCCGCAGTACTAGCTCCCCATCTAAGCAGCCAGAATGCGTGATTGCTTGTTTACATATAATGCCATGGCTCCCATTGGCCATTAGGTAGCAATGTTGAGCAGAAATGTTGAGTATTAATTTCAATAAAGGGTTAGTCAACTTTTTATTACAAAGTACACCAATTGGCTAGAGCAGAGTGATAGCAATTCAATTTTATAGAGTGTAGCCTCACTGGGGGAATAATGAGCACAGCCTAAATACACTTGCTCATGTTCAGTTCACTTTTTCTTCTACGTTTTCTCCTAGGTGATATTATTATCAATAAAATTCCTTTTTTAAGCCATCAAAAAGCAATAAAATACTCAGAATAATTTTGACAGTACTTTTCAACTTCTTTGTGCTACTTTTTGAATTACAGAGTGATGAAAATTACCACCTAGGGAAAAAAAGGAGAAAAGTGAATTGAATAAAGTGAACTGTCTCAGTGAAAAACATATTGTTCTGCCTATGTAGCCTATCCCCTACTTACAAATGATTTGAGTTAAAGCATTTCATAAATACAAATAAAGTTCCACATACAAAATATCCAGTACCGATTTTGTTATTATATATTTTCAGTGTTAAATGTTACAGTTTTGTATAAACTGGCATAAGCAATTTAAGATAAGTCAAATAAAGTAAATAATTTATCAACGTTTCACCATGTAAATCCCATGACTCAACTTAGAAACCAACCTCCTTGAACAGAACCGGTATGTAAATAGGTGACCGCCTGTCCTGAGTAGGAGATGCCTCATGTTATGCTATACTTTTTCTTACTATCATAGATATTAGCCTTATAAGTCAACTGTTATCTTTTTAGACCTGTTACAGTAGACACTTTTGATGGGTTATGCACAATCTACTGAAGCCAGTTCAGCTACATGAGAGTCTTGCTATAAATGGCATCAGTTTTGAGACTACATGAGATGTCGTTCTCGACCAATATGGTAGTTGACTAGGCACTTTTAGCTATTATTAACATTAAAGGACAACTGAAGTGAGTTAAAAAGTTAGCTACTAACCTCAGTAGTGCTAAGACTCTGGATGGTCCAGAGGCTTACTGGACCTTCTTACAGTCAACTTTTCCAGGGCAAGGTCCCTCTATTTCTACTCAACAAAATTTGTTGAATAGGTTTCCTCTGGCCAAAAGCGAGGCCGTGGATAAGTGCATTTGGATTGGGTATGCACAAGTAAGGTCTGCATACGCCCTGTAGAATAAAGTGATCATGCACAGAGGAAAAAAGCTGTGCACAAGCACCTTGTTCTACAGGGCATGCACACTCACCTCTCATAATGTGCTTGTCCATGGACAGGAGTGTGGTCAGAAGATGAAGAGGGACCTTCTGCTGGAATGGTGGGATATTGTTATATTCATGGTGCTCATTGACCCTCCCACTAACAGACAGAGTGTTGCCCAGGCATGGTTCTAAGTGACCACTGGTCTTCACCAGCTCACCCCACAAGGGATGATGGACTTTGCCACCTAGTGCCCACCAGGTCACCCCTGGGATAGCTCCAACTAGTGGTTAGGAGAACAGAACATCTCAGTGAGGAAGTCCAAACACAAGCAGTAGATCAGAGCAGGAAGCAATAAGAATAGTCAGTATCCAAGCAGAGGGTCGAGGCAAGTGGCAGACAAGAATAGTCAGTATCCAGGCAGGGGGTTGAGGCAAGTGGCAGACAAGAATAGTCAGTATCCAGGCAGAGGGTTGAGGCAGGTGGCAGACAAGAATAGTCAGTATCCAGGCAGAGGGTTGAGGCAGGTGGAAGACAGGAATAGTCAGTATCCAGGCAGAGTGTCGCGGCAGTAAGCAAACAAGAATAGTCTGTATCCAGGCAAAGTTGAGGCAGACAGCAGGCAGCATGGTTGGAGTCACAGGCAGGTGTCAAACTAGATAAGAGAGATCAATAGTAGCCATGCAGGCCGGGTCACAACAGAAGTATCGGAAAAAAGGCAAGCCTTGGTCGCTGCAGGGAACACAGGAACCCACACAAGCAACGGATGACTGGAGAGACAGCCCTTATATATGCTTCTTTATTGCTGTTTGGTCCAAAAATTACACGCACTACACCTGCACGTACCGAAATGTGGAAACTTTGCACATGCGTGCACAAAGTCTTAAACCACACTGCACAAGCATGCACACACCCCCTTCCACAGTCATTAACCTGCAGCATAAACAGGAGGACGCCAGAGTTGGAGTGAGCAAGCGTGAGTATGACAGATCAACGAGAAAGTATCTGGACCATGAAGAGGCTTCCAACTACTGAGGTAAATACCTAACGTTTTCACCATACTTCAGGTATGCTTTAATGTAATATGGGATTAATATGATATTTTGATCACTGTAACTTTTCTGTATCGTGTTCATAGAAGCTAGAACTTCAGAACACAAGAATTATAGAATTTAGTGTCAGATGTCAGCTGCCTTATTTCAGTACTTCTTTAAGTGACTCTATGGAGCAGAATGTTCCAGTCAGCAGCAGAGGCATGGAAAGCCCCTAATAGATCCATATAGGCCTGCTAATAACCATCCATTTAGTGTACATAAATAATCTCAATGGATGTAAATGTTGCTTCCTAGTGTAAGATTTATTTATGTTAGTAGAACACATCAACGGGACTATTTTTAATTATTAAGATGCATTTTTACAGTAATGTATTGTATGTGGATGTGAAATGTACAGGATGTACAAGAGCTTAAATACAGATGTCTAATAGACCCGACCTAATGTAATTTCTGCCTATACCGTGTATTTAATAAACCAGCACAAAATACAACAAGGATGCGTAAAGTGTGTTAAGAGTGAGCAGTAAAATTTACTGTAGCCAGTTAAGATGCAATTACAACAGGCTATTGTGCTGATTTCCTTTAAGGTACGAGTCTCAAAGCAACCAATTAAATTTCTCCTCTTAACATTTTATTATAGGCCTTTGAAAGGAAAATGGGGTTTGATTGGTTACTTTGGGACACTGAATTTTATAGATTACTCTTCATATTGTTAAATTAAAGCTTATTATTAATAGGCTTATACACTCTGCTTATTTGCCATGGCAAAGTTTAAAGTACAATTATTCAAAGCATTCCATTTTCCTACTTACTGGGACAGGGATGATCAATGAGATACAAAGTCCTAGGTAATGTGGGAAGTGCTAATTGCACAACACATGCTATTTAGTCGGTATAAAAAAGGGTAGAATTGCGGTATGCATCCTGGCTTGGCAGGCAGCAGAGTAGCCAGTCAGGAGGCAACAGAAGAAATATAAGCAAGAAGAATCTCAAGAGCATCACCTTTTCTCTCAGTATGTATGTTGGCAAAAAATTAGGCAGGCAACAAAAATCAGCTGTGACAGAGATGTATAAGTGGAAGCATACTATACTCATGGGCATATTGGGGAACGAGCACCCTCAACTGCAGGGGTTACAAGGCTGGGGGTGGGGGAGAACTAATTATCCTCCCTCTGATACACAAGTCCATCCTTCAGATCCACTGTTGTCGTGGTCACACTTGTTATGGATGGAGGGATCATGATGACCATGCTTGTTTTATGATCCCTGGCTGATTGTCCTCCAGGCTGTGGGGGTCACCACAGTGGAGGGGGTAGTGAGTGTGAATCCTGGGGGGGGGGGGTGCCCTCAAAGTTTTGCTGGGGGCCCCATAACTTATAGTAATGCCAATGACTCCATGTCTGTTACTTCAAGTATGAAAGATGATGTGATGTTGTACATGTCTGTTGTAAAGAGCAGCAGATCTTAGGATTTTAACCCAGGATTGAGCTTCATCCCAATCAGTAGCTGATACCCCCTTTTTTACAAAACATCTTTTCCTTTTCTTGAATAGGTCATAAGGAGAGTCTGTGTGGCTGATACTGACTGTGGTGAAACCTATCCCACAGTGTGAAGTCAGCTCCATGGCCCGGGCAGGTTGCTGTCTGTGAACCTTGTTGCATTGTGGGAATTAATGGGTGATTCCATCTCCTTGCAGATTTTGACCTGGCTGGGTTTAGAACCAGGGACCCAGCGCTGCTAACCACTACACCACCATCCTGCCCAACCACTACGCCACCGTGCTGCTCAGATCTAAGTTAGTTAAGTTAGTTAAACTTACATATTCCAGAACGAATTCAGAAGAACTTGCATATCCTAGACCTTAATTCAGAAGTACCTTCATATCCCAGATCTAATTTAGAAGAACTTGCATATCCCAGACCTAAATTCAGACGAACTTGCATACTCAAAATCGAATTCAGAGGAACTTGCATATCCTAGACCAGCATTTCTCAATCTGGGTGCCATGGTGCCCTGGTGCGCCGTGAGCACTTTGTAGGGGTACCACGCCATCTGTCCATGTCTGCATATGTTCTTCCTCCCAGATACAGCTGAACCACTCTAACTGGTCTGGAGGTGACACTGTGCACATACAGTTTACTCTAGTGCGCCAGTGCAGCAGAGCCATCTGAGCCACGCCATACTGCAGTGCACACATAGCGTACAGCAGTATTACCTTCACTTCCACATGTAGTACCCCAAGTTATGCCAGTATAGCGTGACTCAGGGTACTGGAGTTGCATTTCTGTATTTGTTTTAGTCAAGGGGTGCCTTCAAAAATCACAAAAATCACCACCAGAAGTCACCAAGAATGCCCTCACCCTGAAAAGTTTGACAACTACGGTCTAGACTTTAATTCAGAGGAACTTGCATATCCCAAATCTAATTCAGAGGAACTTGCTCCTCCCACTAATGTATAACCTATATACAACCAACTGACACATACATTCATAATGATGACTGTTGCATTTCACTTTTGGAAAAAAGCAAAATCATTCTGATAAATTAAATATTCTGTTTACATAAATGTATGCACTGTCACAGTTTACAATGATATACTCTTCTGTTCTTTTGTTGCTCTTTATCTGCAGAGTTACAGAAGGGTCTGGCTTAGTCAGGTGATCTGGTGTGAGCTGCAGAAAAAACACCCTCTGTCCTAGCAATAAGGAGCAAATGGATGCTGCCAGTCAGGAGCTCACAGTATATTTATTGCAAAATGTACAGACATGCAAAGCACACAACATTATGCATTGCTACCTAATTAATGCATATCCCAATTCTAATTCAGAGGAACTTGCTCCTCCCACTTATGTATAACATATATACAACCAACCTACACATAAACTCATAATGATGACTGCTGCATTCTACTTTTGGGAAAAAACAAAAGTTATTCTGATAAAATCAATATTGTGTTTACATAAACATATGCACTATCACAGTTTACAGTGATATATACTTCTGTTCTTTTATTGCTCTTTAAAAAGTCAGACAGGACTGTCTGGTAAAGCACTTTTGACTGTAACAAGTGTTTCTAGCTGTCTGCACAACAGGTCAGGTAAAAGTCGACATGCTCAGTTTATTGCTACCAGGTAAACAGAAAACTTCCCGGCTACCTATGACGACTGCTGCCATGGCAACTAAATGTCACTGTACGAGGAAAAGAACTAAACAAAACCAACTAACGTAGAGTGGAAAGGCTCTAACTTATTGATAGCATGATGAATACATATATGTATACAGCTCTACTAGGAAGCTCTCAGCCACAGCTATTTGCAGCTGTAGCTGGTAAAAAAAGCTGAGAGATTCAATGCGGGTGCAGAGTGCTAGATCTGACACTTTGCATTTAGTACATCAGATCAATGGGGTTATAGTGTTTATACACTTGATACTCGCACTGACTTTTCAATTTGCATGCTGTCAGAGGTGAAAAGTATGTATCAGCCACTGTAAATGAGCCTAGCCATGCAGGGCGACTTCTCTGGAATATTATGCATGTGTATTTCATCTCACAGAAACAAGCCAGCCTTAGTTTATGAATAACAATTTAAAGCCCATATACTAATGGAATGTGCTACATATATTTTAGTCTTAAAGGGGCTCTGTAAGAAAGTTTAAACTCAACCTAAACTAAGTAAAATTTAAAATAAAAATACAGTATACAATATAAACAAAAAACACCGGATGTACCTGCAAATTACTATTACATACTTACCTCATCATCAGTTCCTCACAGAGGCTCACCATTTTCAAAACTGAAGAGCAAGGCTTGTTTCCATGTTTCCCTATGTTCAAGTAGACAATATTACAGTTTAACAGTGTGCTGACCAGGATGCTGTTTTGGGGTAATGGCCATTTTCAAAATGGAGCACAGAAAATTCCATTGATCACAGTGGACAAATGGGACACAGGAGAGGAGAAAGAGATTGAGTAGCAGACTACACAGCACAGGAGATAAGTATGATGATGAGTGTATGTTTATTTTCACTTTAATTTTTCAGTTTCAGTTTCCTTTAAAAATGTGCTTATCCAAAGAGCAGGGCCGGCCCGCTCATGAGGCGGGGTGAAACATTTGCCTCAGGCGGCAGATCGGGGGGGGGGGGGGGGGGGCGGCACCCACCTGTCCATGGATGCTGGGTGCCGCCCGCCAAGCTGGAGGGGTAGCTGACAGAAAGGGGGTATTGGGTCTAGCGATGGGGAGGGGGGTCGGACCCCCCCTCCCTCGCCTGGGTCCCCCGATCTGCGCTCCTCCTCCCCCGCCCGTTGCCTCTTCATCTTTATGCACGCTGGTTACTTAACGCTGGAGGAGGAGTGCAGATCGGGGGACCCAGGCGAGGGAGGGGGGGTCCGACCCCCCTCCCCATCGCTAGACCCAATACCCCCTTTCTGTCAGCTACCCCTCCAGCTCGGCGCCCCCCCCCCCCCCACCACCCACGGCTTGTTTAACAAGTTTTGCATTATCCATGTTTAATTTGGCTTCCTAGGTTTGCAAAACTGATGTCCCCTTTCACTATATAGTGCAGCTTTATTATGCTGAATAGCAGCATAGTTCTTGAACTGTCCATTCATCATTACTCATATGAGGCAGTGTTTGAGGAAAGGAGACCAGCCAGTCCACAAAGCTGACCCTACCCGTCTAGTCTTTCTTTCATTTAAAAAAAATGTTTAACTCTTTGTGCCCAGCACTGCAACAGCAAAATACCCTGCAGAGTCCTATTATCAATACCTGCCTACTTCTTTCCTGCTTAGTATGTATTAAATCATTTTCTTCCTACAGTCACCCCAGTGTAAAAAAAAACAAAAAAAAAACGTGAGAAATGGTTTATAGCAGTTTCAAATAGCAGACAGGGCAGGATTAGGTAAGATTCACATTCTTTTTATAAACACACTAAAGCAGGGCTGAGATGAGTTAAATGGTTCAAAATGCTCACCAACCCACTATGCAGGGCCTGCTCTTGGCAGCATTGATTTTCATCTGATTCAATAATAATTATCAATTCTGATGGTCAATCAGCCTCCAACTCTACAGATGTATGGCCACCTTAAGACCACCTGTGACTGCTGATAGATCAGAACACATACCGTATATACTCGCATATAAGTCGACCCGCATATAAGCCGACCCCCCAACTTTTCCCTGAAAAAACAGGGAAAAATGATTGACCCCCATATAAGCCGGGGGTAGGAAATGCTGGATTGGTGCAGCCCCCCAGTGTGTCCCAATATAGCTAGTATAGTGCCCAGTATAGGTAGGTAGTGTCCAGTATAGCTAGTATAGTGCCCAGTATAGCTAGTAAAGTGCCCAGTATAGCCAGTATAGTGCCCAGTATGGGTAGGTAGTGCCTCAGTTTAGCTAGTATAGTGCCCAGTTTAGCTAGTATAGTGTCCCAGTATGGCTAGTAAAGTGCCCAGTTTAGTTAGTATAGTGCCCAGTTTAGCCAGTATAGTGCCCAGTTTAGCCAGTATAGTGCCCAGTTTAGCCAGTATAGTGCCCAGTTTAGCTAGTATAGTGCCCAGTTTAGCTAGTATAGTGCCCCAGTATGGCTAGTAAAGTGCCCAGTTTAGCTAGTATAGTGCCCAGTTTAGCTAGTATAGTGCCCCAGTATGGCTAGTAAAGTGCCCAGTTTAGCCAGTATAGTGCCCAGTTTAGCCAGTATAGTGCCCAGTTTAGCTAGTATAGTACCCAGTTTAGCCAGTATAGTGCCCAGCATAGGTGGGTAGTGCTCCCCCCCGCTCCCCCCGCGGCCGCCGCTGCTGCTATTACCTTGTTAGACAGCGGCCGCTTCCTAATCCGCGTTCCTCTTCTTTCTCAGAGTGTATCACAGCAGCGCGCCCGGCGCTGCTGCTGTGACGATGCAGGGGGCAGGAAAGAGCGCGGCTCCCTATAGCGGCGATCTGTATCGCCGTTACCAAGGGAACCGCTCTTTCCTGCCCCCTGCATCGTCACAGCAGCAGCGCCGGGCGCGCTGCTGTGATACACTCTGAGAAAGAAGAGGAACGCGGATTAGGAAGCGGCCGCTGTCTAACAAGGTAATAGCAGCAGCGGCCGCGGGGGGAGCGGGGAGGGGGGGGAGCGGGGCGCGGACCACCCGACCACCCACCACTAGACCACCAGGGAAGACTTGCATACAAGCCGACCCCCCAACTTTTGACCCCCTTTTTGGGGGTCAAAAATTCGGCTTGTATGCGAGTATATACGGTACAATCTATTGACTCTAGCTGTGTATTATAGAATACATAAATCATGAACATAGAATACACACAAAATACCAGCAAATCCACAGCAATAACTCTGAAATGACAAGCAGTATAGGCACACTAAAATAAATCTGAGTAACTGATTTACAATGAGACATTTAATCCGCTAACAGAAAGCAATCTAATACTCAAGAAGGTTTATAAACAAACTAAATCTGTGGCATTAAATCCCTCACACCAAGAGGAACTTGTTAACTTTGAAAACAATGCCATTCTTAGCCTCACTTAAGTATATAAATACAAAAAAGAAGCACATCAGGCATTGTGAAGATCTAGAAATCCACTTTCTGTGCAACTGCGAGAGACACAAGTCATACATAATCAACTGTTTGGTACAGGAAAGATTATCATCAACATTGCAAGTTGTAGGAGCTCATGCTGCAATATCTCTATGTAATGTGAGGATGCGCTGGACTCGTATATCCCTCCCTTGCCCCTGGACATTTAGCATAATCAGTAAATGGCAAGGTGTTTTTATCCTAAGATTTACCATCAATACGGTGGAAAAATACATGATGCAGCTGCAATAAATGTTAATGTTTGAGAGGATAATACACCCAGACAAAGCAACATATCATTATGCAGACAGATATAATTTTAGCTACTGATCCATGAAGCCTTGGCTTTGGCCCAAAGTCATATTCAGCAACTAACTAACATTCATTGAAGCCCAGAAGGTTTTCTCACTCTCAAAGACCATGAGTTAATCAGCTGGGATTACAAAAAAAGAATCAAATAAAACAATTTGTGTTTATTGATATAATGACTCTCCATAGGAAATGGTTTCCGGGTAATTTCCGTAGTGCATTAGGGTGGAGTTTAGGGGGTCCAGCTGCCTGGGGGCATCCTTGATCACACAGCACCCCCATCCTTTTGTATAGTTTTTTTTTCTTTGCTCAATTGTGTTTTTAATATGTTTTTGAGTGAATGAGATTTAGGCTTGTCTGCCCCCTTCATCTTCAGGAAATGACTCGTTGGCCAGCTGTAATCATGTCTCCTGTGTGATAGAAGGAGGCGGCAGCATAGAGCCTTGGTGCACACGGATGTATTAAGATGAAGGAGAACAGAGGCAAGGGAGCTAACTGCCTCTGTATGGTTCAGGCGCTTTACTACACGTGTGGAAAATGGAAATCTAAATGCAGAAAGCTTCCTCACTAGATACCTAAGGAAGTGATAGTGGGGTACCTTTCATGGCTAATTGGAAGCGGGGCTAGAGGAGCTGCAGTTATGGTGGCTCAGAAGTCAGTTATTTGATAGTTGGTGAAGTAAAGAACAAAAAGAGGAATCAAAACATCTGCCTTAAAGGTGATTTAAAAGGCTTCACCTGTCAGTGAAATGGGGCTTTCCTATGTCCTTCAGCATAAGTTACGTAGTGCATATCTTGCAGCATTTATTAATACATGTACTGTATGTTACAAAAGATCACTATAAAAATAAAAACTTTGATACACTTTATGTTCTATATAAGCAAGAAGTTTTAAATCAGGATGATCCCATTTATTGGCTAACTAAAATGAATAAGAATAAGAATAAGCAAGCTTTCGGCCTTGCAGCCTTCGTCGGGCTTACATCCTGTTAGTTTGCAGGCTTGTGGTACAGACCGCTTTATACATGCAACATCAAAAGGGAAAACAGATTTTTTTTTCAAGTATAAATACATGTCATTGAGATGCTTTAAGTAAAACAGAACATCTAATGGGGTTAGAGGTTGTTAGCTGAGATAAGGATCCTTGTTTACTCCCTGCTCACAGACCTGGGAGTTGGACAGACACAGAGGTATCCTAAATTCTGAGTTCACAAGTTCAGCTATATAGGCTGAGAAAGAGTTTTTAAATATCATCAGCCTCATACCAATATAAAAAGTTTTTGTCCTTATTCAAGCCCTTGTCCACAGCTTTGAACCAATTTATACATTTTGTTTCTGCTATTAATCGATCATTTGACGTTTTGAAGCCACCCTTCAGGGCAGTGACACGAAGATCCTACATGCTGTGTCCATTGGACTGAAAGTGTGTAGCAACTGGGAGTTCAGATTTGGTATCGTTAATAGTTTGCCTGTGTCCATTCATACGTTTGCACAGAGTTTGTCCAGTTTCTCCCACATACATAGCATTGGGGAATTTAGCACACGTGATCAGATGTGTGTGCTGTAACTACTGTGTTTTTTCTGTTTTAAATCAATATTCTTGTGATAATGGTCCTCTAAGGAATACTTTCATTAAATGTAGCATTATAGGCCTGATCCGATTCTTTTTTTCACCTCAGTTTTCTCCTAGGTGATATTTTACAACTTATCAATCAAGTGCCTTTTAAACCAGCAAGTAAGAAAATGCTCAGAATAATTTATTCAGTACTTTTCCACCTACTTTTTGGATCTTTTTTAATAGCAGAAGGCTGAAAAGTTATTTTAAACAGAGGATAAAATGTATCTCCTAGAATAAAAATAAGGAGAAAAAGTGAATTGGATGGAGACCTACCATATTTTTCACCATATAAGACGCACTTTTTCTCCCCCCAAAAATGGGGAGAAAAAGCCCCTGCGTCTTATACAGCAAAGGCAGGGAATCCCCGGCTTATGAACGTCCACCGATATGAACCGCAGACCCGCAGTCATCAGTTCTTCCAATGACACCACATCATTGATGACATGTCATTAGAAGCCGGCACTAGAGGAAGCCGCACGGAGAAGCTGGATGTCTTCAATCACCGCGGCATACTGGAGGAGGTAAGCCGCCTCTGCTACTCACATGGGGGGGACCTAGAGAAATAAAAAGGAGGGAGGAGAGGCAAGAGGGGGGAGACAGCCACAGCGGGACACATGGGGAGACAGAAGGAGACCAGAGGGCACTTGAGGGAGACAGGACATATGGGGTGACAGCAGGGCACATAGGGGCGACAGGAGGGCACATAAGGGTGACAGGAGGACACATAGGGGTGACAGGAGGAAACATAGAGGTGACAAGAGGACATTTGGCGGTGACAGGAGGATACTTGGGTGAGATAGGAGGACACTTGGGGTGTCAGAAGGACACTTGGGGAGACGGGGATACAGGAGGAGACATGGGGACATAGGAGGACACATGGAGGACACAGGAGGAAACATTTGGGGGAAGTCATGCACAAGTGAATTATGGACGCACCAGGTTAAGTTTATATTGTTTTTCTCCTGGGTGTTTCACCTCTAAATCTAGGTGCGTCTTATATTCCGGAGCGTCTTTTACGGCAAAAAATACGGTGTATGTATTTAGAAATTAACAGACATAATTATTACACCATGTTTCCACTGAATCTTTATTGTGAAGATGATTTTTTGCTGACAGTGACCCAGCTATTTTTTTGCTATTTGGTGCTCTGCAGCTTTAACAGCTGGCTGCAGAGCCATACAAATTAGAACAAAGATGAATCCCCCCCTTTTCTGCCCACTAACAGAGCACTCTGTTGGTGGGCTCTGATGGCTGCTGTGATGTTTGTTTATTTTTTTTATTTTTTTATTTGTATTTTATTCTCAATACATTTACAGTATCTATTTTTTACTTCTTTTTTATTTCTTCCCTCCCTCCCACCCCCGACTGCCAATCAGAGCGATCCCCTCTCATAGGCATCAGCCTAAGAGACAGGATCGCGATCGGACCCTCTGAGTGATGTGGATGTCCCCAGTACAGCGCTGCAGTAGATCGCAGCGCTCTACAATGTAAATAGATGGTTGTTTCAAAATCTATGAGTCTGCTTGCGCCGATCACCAATGGTAAGGGAAGCCAGTTAACTTATCTGTATGTTTTTGGGATGTGGAAGGAAACCAGTGTGCCTGGAAAAAACCTGCACAGTAGTTTTATGTGCGTTATGTCACCGTAGTATGTCAGCAGGAAAAAAAATCCGTCTAAGGGCTGGTGCACACCAAAACCCGCTAGCAGATCCGCAAAATGCTAGCAGATTTTTTAAACGCTTTTTTTTATTTTTATGAGGCGTTTTGCTAGCGTTTTGCGGATTGCTGCTGCGGTTTTCAGTATAGTAGATTTCATATATTGTTACAGTAAAGCTGTTACTGAACAGCTTCTGTAACAAAAACGCCTGCAAAACCGCTCTGAAGTGCCGTTTTTCAGAGCGGTTTGCGTTTTTCCTATACTTAACATTGAGGCAGAAACGCATCCGCAATCCAAAAAATGCCTCACCCAGGCATTTTTCGTTTCTGCAAAACGCCTGCCGCTCTGGTGTGCACCACCCCATTGAGATACATTGACCAAGCAGATCTGCAGCCGCAAGCGGATCTGAAAACGCCCAAAAAGCCGCTCGGTGTGCACCAGCCCTAAGAGAATAGTTTCTAACCACTGCTTTGCTTGTGAAAGGTAGGCTGAGATCTGGCCTGTGCACTCTAGTGCAAATGGTGAGTGACCATGAAAACCACTAGATTGTGCCACTTTCAGTTAAAATGAAATGCAATCGGGAGATATGCTATTTTTGTTTCTGTTTTGTGCACTGTTATCTGCATGCCTTGTATTTCTAGAGCTTTAGAATTTTGAGAGATGCCTCATTATTATTCACAAGAAGAAAAGGAAGAAGCAAAAATATTGACATTTGAATTTGTTTGTTACATCTATTAGGAGGTAAAATATTTTTTTTTAACAGATCAAAAAAGTTCAAATGAGCTGATGAGATACAATGATGTTGCTTGGCAAGATACATTATTGATATTCTGGAGCTGAAAGACATGCAGAATAGTTCTGATAATTTAATATGCTATGGGCATTTAAACCACGTTAACGTGTAATGGCTTTTGTGCTTCTGGGAAAGCTAAAGCTGTGTAACAATGTTAAGAGCACCTGTTGACTCTGAAGAGATGAGACAACCATCATGTCGACGGATGACTGAGATTATTAAAAAAAAAAATCACTTACCTGCTGCAGCTAACAAGTTTTTTAACATTACAAAAGTCAAGTTTTCTGATTCAATTGGACTCACTGAATGAATATATTTCCCCTTTACTACATTGTAAAACAAAACCTTACTTGTAAGGTTTCAATTGTTTATTAGAGATGTTGCGAACGGTTCCCAATCCCAAACCGTTCGCCGGCGAACATCTCAAAATCTGTGGGCATTTTACTACTTCCGGGTCGCTGGCCCAGAAGTGCGCGTCCTAGATCGTGCTCCTGTTGCCGGGCACTTTCTGCGCATGTGCGTGACGTCATGATACGACATCACGCTCGTGCGCAGAGAGTGCCCGGCAACAGGAGCGCGATCTAGGACGTGCACCTCCGGGCAGCGCAGGCGTACTACTCCAGGTCATAGCGACCCAGAAGTAGTACAATGCCCAGAGAGATTCGCCCGGCGAACAGTTCGAGCCATCTCTATTGTTTATACTTATGTTTTATGTGGGTATATACATGATTGTTTTTATCTGAGATTGAGTAAAATTATACTAGCTGTTGCTGCTAAACACAGTTTATTTTTCCTTTACATCTTGTGTTTTTAAGCCTAGCGTGCAACCCTTTGTGACAGGTGTGCTTTGCTTTTCAGATTCAATTATAACCCTAGCTCTGTCTCTAGCACCTACTGATATGGCAGAATAAAACCAGACCCCTCCCCCCCCCCTCGCAAACCTATAAAAACACATTACTGTGTAGAGAAAAAAGTTCCAAACTAGTGCTGAACTAGTCAGCACTAGCTCATTTTTAGTTTTGAAACTTGTTCTAGGAAACTACTTTAGGGAGTATTATACCCATGGGATCAGCTTGGAGACTAGCATTTTTTAGAAGGTTGCCAGCAATAGCCGAATTCCCCCATGACAAGTTTAATTTAATACTAATCATCGGGATTTATTTAGAGATAAAAGCAAGATTAACATTTTCATTGGTATATAGTCCATTTAGCCATCCTCTCCAGGTGTTAGCGCTCGTAATTTGTTTGCTAAAATACTTTTGCAGAGCGCTAATGCATTTCAGCAGATGAATGTTTAACCAGTAAAACGACAGCTTTCCAGGGTCCTGTGGAAATGTTCAGCACCTGTGGCAAGGTACCAAATCTCTGCCAGCCTCTCTAATTAACTGTTCTGGGGAGTAGCAGTCATCAAAGTGAATTAAATCCACGAGAGACAGTACAGCCTTGGATCTCACCGCAGAGACAGTAAAGCAGGTGACACAGGAATTTGTTCAATTTTCGGTACATCTGTTCAACCTCCCACTACTTCATGGTACAATGAAACGAACAGCATTCAATTTCTGTGCTGAGTCTGACAGAGCTATTCTGAAGCATAAATGCAGATAAATACCAGGCTGTTACTGTTTTTTAAAGAACATATTGGACCTCGGTTTAAGTGAATCCCAGTTACAAGGACAGAGATTTGTTTTGCTCTTTTTCTGTCAATCCAAGCATTGCAACTGCTTCTAAAGATACTTGCAGACATCAGATAATTGTGTTTAATCAATTACTGATGGACTGGAAAAACAAATATCTCTATGTCCGCCTCATGTCTGCTCCATCATCCTGCATGGAACAAAGAGTAAACTTGAGAGTTCTTGGTTGATCTTATTCCCTTTCAGATAAGGAAATATAGGACGTTGAGTGCCCAGGGAGAAAAGCGCTATATAAATATTATTGTTATTGTTGTTATTGTTTCCTACTTTTTCTCATCTGTTCCCCTCATCCTTCTTCATAGCAATATATATGGAACCTCAAGGTATAATAACACTGGACTAAAGGATAAAGGAAATGCTAAGAACCCCCCATGATTAGATGGACTTTTCAGATCTGTTTTTTCAGATCTGTCTTTTGCTTATCTGTAAGCGACATAGGAAAAAAGTAATGTATAGTATATTTTGCTGAAGGAGAAAAGTGCATCTTCAATGTATGTGTTTACATTCTTAAAACATTCATGATAGTGGCTATTTAATTACTGTTTATCATGATATCATTATAAAAGAATTTCCTCACTTCAAGTTCAGTTATCCCTCGTTACTTGGACAGGAAGTGAGGAGAATGCTACTCAACAAGGACACAGGGAGCAATAATGGCCTGATGAAAATGTCTAAAAGTAGCCATACATCTAGTGATTCTGATTCAACGGACAAAGCATTTGACTTTATTGGGCAATCGACTTCAGTATGATCGACTTTCGATCAACTAGTGACTCACAAACTACAAGCGATATCATATGCGATTCACCTTCACTAATCAATCTCACCAATGTCATGTCTCTCTATGCTCTGAATGCAAAAATTGATTCCGAATCAACCAAATGATACGTAAACAGTAGCCAATTCCTTTGTGATCAACCAATATCTTGCATCCTGCTCGATTGACTAAGCTGGTCGATGCAACATGCTATCAGCCACTTTTCATCAATTGGGCATACTGGAACACACTTGATTCCCTCTGGATTCGATAAAATGATCAAATCGAATGGCTGATCCTACAACAAAATTGCTAGATGTATGGCCACCTTAACTCTTTGGTAAAAGGTGTGTTTTTAAACTTAGTTTAGCCCCCATTTCTTACATTTCTGCTAACTTCCTAGGAAGAGGACCTAGATGAGAAATAAGAAAATTTTGATTCCCGTCAACAAATCTCTTATCTTTCCACAGACTATCCAAAACTACAAATAAAGTTTTGGCTTGAGTTGTGCTTTAAGCTTCAGTGAACCCTATGGGTCCTCTCTGCAGTCTCACCCCAGATCTCAGCTCTGCATCCAGAATTACCTAGGAGTGGCCACTGGCCAGATCTAGGGAAGTATACCAGAAAAGTGAATATGAATTGGAGAGTTGTTGTTGTTGCCATCTTTGCTTTTTTTTTGTTGCATCCGTCTTACTTTCATGTAATGTCACTGTTTTGCTGTTTTCGCTGGTTTCCTCTAAAACTATATATTTCAACAGACGAGGGTATTCTGAGTCAATGAAGTTATTGTTCAAATACAGGAACTGTAACAAGCTTCACAGATGAAGAGATGGATCTTAATATATTTCCCGAGATGTTGACATCCTGCACATCTGAGTAATGACAAGTGATGTAGCTTTCATTATGGAGTCTGAATAGCATGAAATGTATTGTAGAGGGTAGTAGGCGGAAAGGACAGCGAAAAGCAAACGGAAGAAGAAAAAAAAAGTCCATGTTAATTTCTCAACAGATGTCACATTTTGGACGTCATTTGTGTTTTCCTGTCAGGTAATTAAAGCAAAACACATATATTCTTTTAATAAACAACCCATCACTTTAGCGTGATTGTGGAAGAAGGAACATTTTGCCAAGGACAGCTGGCAAACCATTTGTTCAGCCTGGTTGAACTTCATATTTTTTTTTCGAAAGAGAACTTACTTCACTTCTTTTCAAGCTGGACAATATTGGATAATTATGATGATAAATATGGTTTCTCATAATTACCGGCATTCTCTACAACTTCCTTTTTTCCTGTTTGGGAAAAATATAGAACATTGCTATCTGCCAATCAGTACAATTTTTCATTAGTTTATCAGCTTATCCCGCTTAAACTACAGCCTGTGTTAGTTTCCATAGAAACAGCATAAAAAGTGTGCAAATAAGTTTTTTCCCCTTATAGTTGAGAACATTTTTTTTTTACTTTTTAAAAGCTTTCCTGGTTTAATAACAATAGTCTTCAAAGTTGTGGGCTGTGTCCATCACAATTGCCCTTGACCTCCATTAAAGCCTTATCCCTTGACTTAACTCTAACTACAGTTGACAGGCAATTATCTGGTGGTAGTTTCTGCAGCCACTGGGACTACCACTTAATTAACTTTTTTACCTTCCACGATCCTCACCATTATCCTAAATTACAGTGCCAATTAATTTTCAAACACGACGAGCCTCTCGAAAATAAGATTCATGCAAAACACTACAAATATGTGTAAAGTTAGTGTCAAAAGACATACTGAACCGTGATTAGGACACAGAGTGGACGTGATGGTCATGCTGCCATTGTGCCGTGTGTCAGGTGGAGTATTCCGTGTTCATTAAATAAAAACATCAAAAGGTCAAAATGTTCCATGATTACTAATATTAGGAAATTGTGTAAAATGGATTTAAGCTCTGCTTGTTTATTATGATGGGTCAAGAGTTATGTGTAAAAAAGGAAAATGGTGGATCACTCAAATTTGCTCAAGAGCTCCCCTCCATATCAATAGATGAGTGGAATCAACAATCTCTGTTTATGTTGTAGGTGTTATGTGTACCCATTGGCTCGTTGTGACCTGAGCATGGTTTCTATTAAAATTATTTTTATGTGACACAGCTGTCACCCTGGGTGGCAAGGAAGTGATCCGCTGTCATAGGCTGAAGCCTATGACAGCCAATCATGCTGATTGGGTGGTGCGGGGAGGAAGGAGGGTTTAAAAATAATAAAAAAATAGGAACATTTATTACAAAAATATTGAAATAAATATTTATTAAAAAATAAACATTAGGGGAGCAATCACAGCCCACCAACAGAAAGCTCTGCTGGTGGGCAGAAAAGGGGGGGGGACACTTGTGTGCTGCATACAGGCCCTGCAGTGAGGCCTTAAAGCTGCAGTGGCCTATTTTGTAAAAAAAATGGCCTGGTCACTAGGGGGGGGGGGGGGAGTTAAGTCCAGGGTCCTCAAGTGGTTAAAACAAGTTGGGCTTACCTGTACAGGCACTTGATTTTTGGCTGAGATGGCCACAAATGGGCCACCTGCTTGAGCTTGATATTGTACTTGTATGTGCCCCCACTGTTCCATCCAGATCTGAGCTCGGAAGTATGGTGTGTGGAATACAACAGTAGCAACTTCAAACTGAGATAACAGATGAAAGAAACTACACCTGGGTGCCAGCTGATATTGAATAAAGTGTATTTGTTCACTCTACTTGGCCATTAAACCTCATGAGAGGCTTATTTTTTGTATCCTCTGTAGTAAAGAATACACATAGAAGCTCCACTTTGTTTCTTCATTTTGTGTACAGGCCCGGTGGCTTAAAATGTATTTTATTGATGGGTTGTGATAGCATTTTCTGTTAAAAAGTTCAAGAGAAAAGGTAAAAGAAAAATGGCCCATATGTGGTCAGGGTTAAGCATGCCAACCAAGCTATAGTCTTTGTACTATAGAGATATCCATGCAATACTGTATAACTGATTATACTTTCTAAACCTCTTTTACAGTAAAGAAAATGCATCTCAACTCAGTGGCCTTGTCGTCTTGAAGTACCAGGTTTGAATCTTATCCAGGACTCTATCTCCATGGATTTTGTAAATTCTCCATTTGTTTGTGTGGGTTTCCCCAGGGTACTGCAGTTTCCTCCCTATTCCAAAAAGATACATGAAAGTCAATTAGATTCCTCATGTATCGGCCTTAAACTCTGTTTGGTGCATTAGACTGTGAAGACGGTAGGGACATTCAACTATATCCCTCTGAGGGATTGTAAAAAAAATAAAAATAAAATAAAAAATCAATGTATTCTGAAAAATGCACTATTGCTTACAATAAACAGAATTTTGTACATTCACTTGGCTGAATGACTCGTATGAACTCACTGCAGTCAATAAGACATTCCTTTTTATTTTTAGTTTATATTGTGTGCAATTCCACCAGGTGGTGAAACATATGAAATATTCATAGATAAGAATTCATCTTTTTTTGATTAAAAATAATGTGTTTTAGCACTGAATATGATACACAAAATGCAGTATAGATTTCCTTTAAAGCTCAGCTTTGTGATAGAAATAAAACAAACAAAAAAATAATGATAATAAATTTTAAAGTGAATCTGAACTAGAAATTCCTTCACTTGTTCTGATCTTTGCCATATCCTACATACCTAATACTACTATTTTACTAATGTCCATTGCAGTCTGACCTTGCTGGCCAGAGCTGTAGAGTGTGCAGTTTATGTATCACGGTGCTACTATCTGGACTTACACTAATAATTATCTTTTTTTGACTTCAAAAATATTTTTGCGAGATACATTATATTTTCGCAATGTCAATTTTCGCAAAAAAAAATTGCCTAATTTTGTTGTACTAAATTGCCATTTATGAGTGAAGAGCAAACTATCTTTTAAAGCTAAAAATAGCACAAATGCAAAAAAATTACAGCTTTTTAAGTGAAAAATTGCTAAAAACTCAAAAAATCATTACCGTATTACAAAATGATTTTCAAAGGCATTTCCTGCTCGAAAGTCGAATTTTACAATATGTTCACAAAAATGAATGCTAAAATATCAGCATTTTCACTAATCGCTGATAATAATAACATGTGCAAAATGAAAGGCAATCATATAAGGCAGGGGCGAGAGGCTATTTGCCTTTCAGGGGGTTATATTAAATTTTGCATCCCAAGCATCCCATTCTAAACGTATGCTCTGTATCCGATTGGTGAGTCAGTTACTAACTGGCCTATCAACAAGCATTACAGTGGAACTGTTGCACAAATCTTAAAATTTAAAACACATACAAATAAGAAGTACGGTACATTTCTTCCAGAGTAAAATGAGCCATACATTACTTTTCTTTTCTCCTATGTTCCTATCACTTACAGTAAGTAGTAGAAATCTGACATCACCCACAGGTTTTGGGTTAGTCCATCTCTTCATAAGGGATTCTCAGCATGGCCTTTATTCTATATAATGACATTCCCTGAAAAATATTTATACAAAGATGCTGGCCAGCCTCCCTGTTTGCAGCACACTTTTATGGCAGTTGGCACTAAGTCCTTTTAAAAATAATGAAAACCCTGAGAACCCCCCACAAGAAGATGGGCTAGTCCAGTCGGTAATGTCAGATTTCGACTACTTACTGTAAGTGACAGCAACATAGAAGAAAATTAATTTATGGCTCATTTTCCTCTGGAAGAAACGTACTTCTTATTTGTATATGTTTACATGTACAGTCAATTTTAAGATTTAAGGGTTCGCAGGAATGCATTCTTTAACACAAACAAGTATCTGCACACGTCTGAAGAGGAGCCTGTCAGGAAATCGAAGGAAATTTAAACTGCCAAGGCTCATTATAATGCCGGTATTCCTCAGAACAGTAAAAGGAAGTGAGAACGAGAAATGGTGTGGTCATAAATTCAACGTATCTTTGCTTGGTTATTTTACATTATTATTAAAATTTCACTTTTTGTATGAAACAATTAACGTAATGTTGTAACACTTTCAAACAAGCTTCCTTTTCCCAGTCTGGCCTGCTTTTAGTCAGCATAAATCTGTTCAGAAAGCAGAGCGGAGACTTGACTTATTTGATTGTTTGTAGGCAGTCAGCTTCTAAGGTGAATTGATTGGCAAATTAGTTAATACTTCTCTGGAAGATTTAAATGGCAACTATATTGACATATGTTGTTTCAGAGCCCTATTGAAACAGTTGAGGACAATTAAAGATTGTGCCTCAGTGGTACCTACTTTGCAATTAAATACCTGAGTTGAAGTTGTAAATTAGATTGCCTGCAATGGGATTTTTAAATGCCCCTGATGGTTTATTGTCCTGCATAGATAAACAAACCTTTAAAGTGCAATTATTATAATTAAATAACATTCATGGATCAGAGCACATTGCTGTGTTTCGGGGCCATTTTTTGCAAAAACAAGTTTGTTTTTTCTAAGAAAACTAACATTATTTTATAACCTACATTAAGAAACATAAAAACAATAAACACCGTCCTATAGAGAAAATAGTATATTACCACAGCAGCCCTTTAACTAGAAAAAATGGCTTTATTGATACCCTCAATGGACGCTTCAATGGTCTATTTATGACTCTGGAGATTATAAAAATCTGGATTTCAATAAAGTGTGATACTGCCAATACAATAATAAGTACCACTGAAAATACCCTAACATAAATACAAAATTACAAAAAAATCATTATGCAAAAAGGTGTATGGTAAGAATCTATCAACTCAAATGTGTAGACCAAAGGTGGACCACTGGAACTATACTAGGAAATATGGCAGTGGAACAATTTAAAGGGGTTCTCTGGTATGTTTAAAAAGCTAAAACTGCCACTTACCTGGGGCTTCTATCGGCCCCCTGCAGCTGTAATGTCCCGCGCCGTCCTCCTCCGATGCTCCATTCTCCACCGCCGATAACCTGCTAATTATTCGTCTAACTAGACGAACAGAACTGTGGCTGCGCGGCCATGGCCACGCCCATGCTCGCTCCTGCGCGTGTCATTGGTAGCTTACTGCACAGGCGCAGTACGTAGTTTACTTGTACTGTGCCTGTGCAGTTAGCTCTCAATGACCTGCATGGCCTTGGCCGCGCAGCCACAGTTCTATTCATCTAGTTGGACAAATAATTATCAGGTTACCGGTGGCAGGGAACAGAGCATCGGAGGAGGACGACGCGGGACATTACAGCTGCAGGGGGCCGATAGAAGCCACAGGTAAGTGCCAGTTCAGCTTTCTCAACATAATTTATTGTATTTTTATGAATATTAAAGTGTAACTGCCAGGCATAAAATTAAAAATCAATTCTTTATTTTTATCTGGTAAACAAGTAATAAGGACGCTAACCAGGCAATCCAAAAGTTAAAATCACTATTACTTTTTTTGTTGATAAATGATCATTCCCCAGTTTACTCAACTTATTTGGTACACACAAAATTTGGTACCCAAAAAGTAAGTTGCAGGGCATGCTAGGTTGTCCTTTTGTGTTCTTTATTTCCCCTCAGGCTTCACTAATGCAGCCTGATTGGCTGAAGCCTCTTTCCCTCCTGTTTCCCCCTCTTACACATCTGTTGGTCTCTAATTGGCCAATATTTCTCATGCTGAGACAATGCACTTTTTATAGTGAAGGGCAGGCTATGCATACACAATCAGGCAGAGGAGAGTAAGGGAGGAAATTACATCAGAATTAGGTTCAAAATAGCCATACTTAAAATGGGAAATGCTAAGAAGGATTTTCTCTTTTTTTACTGTAGAAAAATCACTAAAATCAAAACGTGGACAGTGCAATACATATGTTATGTAAGTAGAGGAAGTATTTATCTACTTATATACAGTGGTGTGAAAAACTATTTGCCCCCTTCCTGATTTCTTATTCTTTTGCATGTTTGTCACATTTAAATGTTTCTGCTCATCAAAAACCATTAACTATTAGTCAAAGATAACATAATTGAACACAAAATGCAGTTTTAAATGATGGTTTTTATTATTTAGTGAGAAAAAAAACTCCAAATCTACATGGCCCTGTGTGAAAAAGTGATTGCCCCCCTTGTTAAAAAATAACTTAACTGTGGTTTATCACACCTGAGTTCAATTTCTGTAGTCACCCCCAGGCCTGATTACTGCCTGTTTTAATCAAGAAATCACTTAAATAGGAGCTATCTGACACAGAGAAGTAGACCAAAAGCACCTCAAAAGCTAGACATCATGCCAAGATCCAAAGAAATTCAGGAACAAATGAGAACAAAGTACTGTAATTGAGATCTATCAGTCTGGTAAAGGTTATAAAGCCATTTCTAAAGCCTTGGGACTCCAGCGAACCACAGTGAGAGCCATTATCCACAAATGGCAAAAACATGGAACAGTGATGAACCTTCCCAGGAGTGGCTGGCCGACCAAAATTACCCCAAGAGCGCAGAGAAAACTCATCCGAGAGGCCACAAAAGACCCCAGGACAACATCTAAAGAACTGCAGGCCTCACTTGCCTCAATTAAGGTCATTGTTCATGACTCCACCATAAGAAAGAGACTGGGCAAAAACAGTCTGCATGGCAGATATCCAAGGCGCAAACCACTTTTAAGCAAAAAGAACATTAAGGCTCGTCTCAATTTTGCTAAAAAAACATCTCAATGATTGGCAAGACTTTTGGGAAAATACCTTATGGACCGACGAGACAAAAGTTGAACTTTTTGGAAGGTGCGTGTCCCGTTACATCTGGCGTAGAAGTAACACAGCATTTCAGCAAAAGAACATCATACCAACAGCAAAATATGGTGGTGGTAGTGTGATGGTCTGGGGTTGTTTTGCTGCTTCAGGACCTGGAAGGTTTGCTGTGATAGATGGAACCATGAATTCTACTGTCTACCAAAAAATCCTGAAGGAGAATGTCCGGCCATCTGTTCGTCAACTCAAGCTGAAGCGATCTTGGGTGCTGCAGCAGGTCAATGACCCAAAACACATCAGCAAATCCACCTCTGAATGGCTGAAGAAAAACAAAATGAAGACTTTGGAGTGGCCTAGTCAAAGTCCTGACCTGAATCCTATTGAGATGTTGTGGCTAGACCTTAAAAAGGCGGTTCATGCTAGAAAACCCTCAAATAAAGCTGAATTACAACAATTCTGCAAAGATGAGTGTGCCAAAATGCCTCCAGAGCGCTGTAAAAGACTCGTTGCAAGTTATCGCAAACGCTTGATTGCAGTTATTGCTGCTAAGGGTGGCCCAACCAGTTATTAGGTTCAGGGGGCAATTTCTTTTTCACACAGGGCCATGTGGGTTTTGAGTTATTTTTCTCACTAAATAATAAAAACCATCATTTAAAACTGCATTTTGTGTTCAATTATGTTATCTTTGACTAATAGTTAACAGTGTTTGATGAGCAGAAACATTTAAGTGTGACAAACATGCAAAAGAATAAGAAATCAGGAAGGGGGCAAATAGTTTTTCACACCACTGTATATGTTTTTTTCTGAGATAGTATGCCTGACAGCTCCTCTTTAAGGACTATTTATTCTTAATATTCTGATGAGAGAGTGAGACTCATATATGTTCCACCGTAGGAGAGTGTTTCCTTCACTATTCCCCCAAATAGAAGGGAATAAACATGTGTACATTAATAAGACGCAATAAATGTGTTGTTGCTTGTAACTGCTATGTATTGTAGTTGTATGTTATATTCAATAAACAAATTATTTTATGTAAAACAAATGACCTATCTTGTACATCTTGTCTGTTTAAAATCCCAACATTAATACCTGGTCCCCTCTAAAGTCCTAATTATATGATGTATTTTATTCTATATATTTTCGTGATGTGGTGATGTCTATATTAGACAGGTGCATAGTTAGGTCGTAGGACATGGAGCTTGAGCCCCGAATCCCCTGGCACTGTGCCCCAGATGTCAGGGCATGGTGTGCCCATTGTGATCCCTCAGATCTCATGCAATACTGGTGTCTGTTGTCATGGTGCTGGCACTGCTCTCTATTCAAGCCCACTGCACTGTCTGCCCCCAGCTCAACTGATGCTGGTGTCTGTTGCATGCCCCTGCCACTACTCTCTGTAACCTGCCTTGTGCTACCATTAAAATCAGGCTGTGTCCCTTCCTGTTCATGCATGGAGCTGGTGGGATTGATGGGGTAAAGACTGAGCCAGAGGAGAAAAAGCATTGCAGAGTAAGTGAGTGAGTGAGTGTATTTTGTGCGTGTATGCTTTTTTATTTGTGGGGTGTAAAGTTTGCTGCATTTTATATGTGGGGGTAACAATTGCTGCATTTCATATGTTGAGGGTAACATCTGCTGTATTTTATATGTGCTATTTAGTTATTAGTGTGCTCTCTCTTCCCCCCCCCCAATACAAGTTCTGGAGTGGGTGTCACCCATATAATCACAATCAATTGTCCAGTGTTTGTGTCTTTTTATTTTTTTTTTTGAGGCGTTTCATCATACACACTGGAGGTGAAATCTGAGGACAGGATTGAACTGTTCATGCAGAACAAACACTGGCCAATTGAATGTGATTATATGGGTGACACCCACTCCAGAACTTGTGTTGGAGAACACACTAATAACTAAATTACTGTTTTTGACCTGTTATGGGTAATCTAGTGTGCGACCCACCTCTTTTGCACTGTTACTTTTTGGCTATTTTTTTATATGTGGGAGGTAATGAATGCTGCATTTGATATGTGGGTAGCTTTCTACATTTCATATGTGGGTGTAAGGTTTGTTACATTTTATATGTGGGAGGTACCACATGCCACATTTTTTAATATGCAGAGTAACATTTTCTGCATTTCATGTGTAAGAGATAATGTTTGCTGTATTTCCTACATGGGGTAACGTTCGCTGCATTTATGTGGGGTAATGACTATTGCATTTATTATGTTATGGGTATAATAGCTTCATTTGATATTTTGGGGTTATTTTTGCAGCATTTGGCATTTGGGGGGCTCATAATTACTAAGTGGTATGCTAATACACAAACCAACAGAAACACAATGACAGGAATATTGATATATTTTGGTGATGACGTTATTATATCTTGCAAGTACTGCCTTAATGCTTGATGGCATTCGGTAGAGATTTTGCTTTATTATCTTTTGGGTTACTTTGCCTAACTGTGTTTTGGGAGGGAATTGTGGGCCCACTGTCTTTAAATCACACTGTTACTTTACAGTTGGCTCTGCCCACATCCTCTCATGACACAACCATTTTTCACTGCAGCATGTGCTGTTTGTTACACTCTCTCCTTCTCCTTAGTGCTCCAGGGTGCCCTGGATCTTTCAGGACTTTAGCAATGCCCCTGATATTGGAAAATGTACATTTCATGTTGACTTACACTATATAACTGTAATAAAGTAAGGTAAATCCTTGGTTTCACTATTGATAGAATCATACAATTTAGGACTTGAAATAGAACTTGAAGAGAGGGGGGATAAAGAGGCTGCCATATTTATTTCCTGTTAAACAATACCAGTTGCCTGGCTGTCCTGCTGATTTTCGGACTCTAATAAGTTTAGCGACAGACTCTGAACAAGCATGCAGATCAGATGTTTCTGACTGAATTCTGACTTGATGAGTTGCATGCTTGTTTCAGGTGTGTGATTTAGACACTACTTAAAGAGACTCTGAAGCGAGAATAAATCTCGCTTCAGAGCTCATAGTTAGCAGGGGCATGTGTGCCCCTGCTAAACCGCCGCTATCGCGCCGCTAAACGGGGGTCCCTTCACCCCCAAACCCCCACTGCAACACTTGGTCGCAGACTTGGTCGCTCCAGGAGGCAGGGCTAATGGCTGCAGCCCTGCCTCCAGTCGCGTCTATCAGCGGCGCATCGCCGCCTTTCCCCCGTCCCTCTCAGTGAAGGAAGACTGAGAGGGGCGGGGGAGAGGCGGAGATACGCGCTGACAGACACGCGTGGGGCAGGGCTGCGGCGGTTAGCCCTGCCCCAACCAGGAAGCGCTCCCCCGCTGCACGAAGGGGGATTTGGAGGTGCAGGGACCCTCGTTAAGCCGCGGGATAGCGGCGTTTTAGCAGGGGCACACATGCCCCTGCTATCTATGAGGTCTGAAGCGAGATTTATTCTCGCTTCAGACTCTCTTTATGCCAGAATGATTAGCAGGGCTGCTAGGCAACTGGTATTGTTTAAAAGGAAATAAATATGGCAGCCTCCGTTTATCTCTCACTTCAGGTTCTCTTAAAACATCACTAAGACTTTGACTTTGCCATATGCTTATCTTTCTTTATTTTACATTTGATCTACTTTAACAATGCACATTAATAAATTGTACAATCGTTTTACTTTTACTTGAAGGTGTTTTAAACAATTCAATCAAATATTTTATTACAAGAATTTAATTAATGCATCCTCTCAGGAAAAGCAGTATTTTAAAGACAGTAACACTTTCTAAGACAATAATAGATTATTTTGTGATCACAGTAGGCTACAAACTCCTCAGAAGGCAACAATGCCTACTGTTAAGGCACATAAAAATAACAGAAGTACAGTTAAAAGAGAATACAAGTTTTAGCACACCGTGTGTCTAGGAGAAAAGCTATCGTAATCGTTATTGTCTGGATGCATATAATGTGTGCATTTCATGGCAAGACTCTTTGTGGTTGAGAGCTACAATTCATTCATCGCTAACCCATTTATATTTAAAATCGTTACATTTCTGACTTTTGTTGCGGTTTGTATAAGGCTCTTCTAAGCGTAACAGTTTTTGCGCATTAAGAAACATGAAAAATGCCCTTTTTTACATGAAGAATCAATGAAAAATCTCTCTTTAACTTCAGGGCTCATAAAAGATGGTTCCCAATAGATAATCTGCAGGCTGAGAAATATACTGTGCAAACAATAGTTTGCCCCCGTCAGATACTTGCCTGGGAGCGCTTGCAGTTATTTGCATAGACTGCTAGAAGGAACCATCTAAATTCTAGAGCTACATTTGTCACTGAAAAACAGCCAGATATATTTTAATAACTAATTGGAATATATTAATGCAAGTAAAAACACAACAGTTGGGAGAATAGCTGTAAATTATTTTTGTTTGCTAAAATTTATCTTTAGGCAGTTAAGTAAAATGCAAAGCTTTAAGATAACTTTGAAGAAGCTTTTACCAGCAAGCAGCCACTACAGAGGTTTTATTCAGCATTTTTTCCTGTTTTTTGGGGAGGTGTTTTTCACAATGTCATCATATCTTGTTATTATCTACAGCAAACAGAATTCTATGAATTAGTTTGAGTTTTAAATGTCCATAACGTCTAATATAATAATGCATACATAATACTAGAACTGGGGGTTCAAGATATGGAATCTCAGCTAGGACCTGAAGGGCAGTGGAGATCTCAGCTGGTCTGCTGAAGTGATCTAAAAATGCCAAAGCACAATGTTGCCATTATTGTGAAAACTATACAGAAATAGTAAGAGTCTCCATAACAGTTTCAGTAGATAGAAAAAACAAAGTTTTGTAAAAGTAGTAGCTTTTAATGGCTACTGATAAAGTTAAATGAAGCAAGCTTTCTGGGATCTAGTCCCCTTCTTCAGGCATATTTCCAGATGTTAGCTGAAGTAAAACATTGATACAGGTAAATAGTAAACACGAAGATGATAGTTGTGCTTGCAGTGGCGTAGCTAAGGAGCTGTGGGCCTCAATGCAAGTTTTACATTGGGCCACCCAAGCACTCTATACATAACAATTGATACGTCACACCAAAACCAGCCAATAGCAACCACAGCGTCAGAGGTGCAAGAAGGGGAGGGGGAACAGTGTGTTAATGATTACCACTATTCAAAGTATCTATAGAAGTGATTATTATGAGCACAGGACCAAAAGAGAGCTAATACTGCAGTTGAGAGAGGGCCATTTGGGGCCCCTCTGGCCCAAGGCCCCCAATGTGGTGGCTACCTCTGCACCCCCTATTGCTATGCCCCTGTGTGCGTGTTACTGTTTAACAGTTAGATGTCAAGTGATCAGCAGGCTGAAGCCAGTGAGCTCATGCAAGCATACATGAAATTTAGCAGTTCCATAACAGTTCCAGCAACTCAGGCAAGCCACCCCATGCCCAGAAAAAAATGTCTCCAATAACAACAAATGGTGGTGCATATGTTATGAATGAATGAATCCACTGCACTATTGCATACATGCTTTCTCCTTCTTCTGGTTGGCATCCTAGTGAACCGCGCTATATCATCAGAGTAATTTGTGGCTGCTAATCATCTGGCCTCGCCCCCACTGGTCTACAGTGCTGAGGTGAAATGCCAACCTGTGACACAATGTTGTTAGGCACACTTGTGGCTGCTCATCAGTAGCACATCATGAGGTAAAACATAGCTAAATCATAAATGGTGCTAGAGGCCATATTAAGTAGAATATATAGATACCAAAAAATCACTTAAATAGGAATAACTGTTTCAATTAGACAAAATGGCACGTTCAGAACTCCCTAAACTACAATCTAGGCACCTACTCTTAGGTACTTAATGGGGTTCTGTAGGGGGGGGCTGAGGATAAAAAGCGCCACTTACCTGGGGCTTCTATCTGCCTCATGTAGCAGTAATGTCCCACACCGCCCTCCTCCGATCCACCGTTCCCCGCTGCCGGCACCGGGCAATTATTTGTCTGACAAAGGCGAGTAATGCGTGCTGCCACTCGCGTCATCGGACGTTTACTGCACAGGCGCAATACAAAGTTTTCTTGTACTGTGCCTGCGCAGTAAGCTTCCGATGATGCGGGCGGGAGCGCGCATTACTTGCCTTTGTCAGACAAATAATTGCAGCTGCAGTTGGATGGCATGCCACGCTAGACCGGGGCCGGCGGCAGGGAACGGCGAATCGGAGGAGGACAGTGTGGGACATTACTGCTACAGGGGGCTGATAGATGCCACAGGTAAGTGGCAGTTTTTATCCTCAGCACCCCTTAAAAAGAAGATTTTTGAAAGTGTTCCCTGTGTGTAGAAAACGTTAACTTTCAATCCAGAGAGCTGTATGAGTTTGTACTACTCTGCTAATTGGAAAATGTAATCATTGCCAGCTACAGGAAAGTTTGTTGTCAGTTTCTTCACTCTGCTTCTCCTCCTCCTCTGTGAGGTGTCTACTCTCTGCATTGTAAGTACACACTTTTAGATACAGGGAATGCACTAATAATTGTGTTGTAGGATGAACTTTTGGTAGTCACTAAGAAGGCATGTAATGTTTATGATCTAACACTGTTAACCTATGTTCACACTATTTGACACATTTGTGTATTTTCCCATGTGCATTTACCTGTGCATAAGACACATATCTGCATACAATACATTAAATATGTAATCATGCAAGGTGTCTGGAAAAAGAAGAATGTTGTTTTTGCCTAAAGCATACCCAATATCAGAATACCATATAACCATATACCATATACCTCTGGATAGTCCAGAGGCTTTCCAGATCCTTCTACAGCCCAGTATTTTAGTACAGGATCCTCAGTCTAAACCTTTGCGACAAAAGCCTGTCGAATAGGTTTCTTGTGACTGTACTCCCGCTGTTGACAGGTACATATAGACTGGGAAAAAGGCCATGAATGAGTGGAATGAGAGGCATGAGCAGTGGCATGAGCAGTCCTTAGTCACACATGCCTAGCTGAAATGCGATTTACCACAGGTGGGAGCATGGCCAAAAGATTAAGTGTGACCCTCTGCTAGAATGATGGACTGGTTCATCCAGAGGATTCAAACTACTGAAGTAAGTACCTAACTTTCACTCCCCCGGCCACTCTCATTACAGGTTTTCTTAAAAGTACTCCTGTATGCTGGAAGTACTTCCGAGTCAGCGCCATTGCTGTGAAGATGCTTGCATTTACAAAAGGATACTGCAGTGGAATGGCAAAGCTGACAGAGTGGAAGAAGTGGCAATGGAAACCCGGAGTAGGTGAGTTATGTGATGGCTTTTCTTTTCACAGGCTTTTAATAATTAAAGCAGAAAAGGCGGTTCAAGTGGGCATGATCAGGGGAAGAAGGGGCGTTCTTAGGAGGAGAACTGACGCTTCCTGCCCGCCCATATTTTACGTTCTTTACCAGTCAAAGATTTCAATTGAGTAAAACTTGGGCTACAGGGGGCACTAGACAAAAAGGATGGTATTGTGACATATGTTACAGCACCACATATTTAATGGAATAAATACAATGCAAACACCCCCTCACTTCAGGGGTACTTTAAATGTGAACCTCAAATTGCATTGTACTTGACCATATCCTTTGATTAATACGAACTGTTAGAGCTGATGCTTTTCTCAATTGTGAAAGAATGCAAGCTTGATTAGGGTCATAGAGTTTTAAGAGATTGTGGTGGACACAGCAATATTCTTGCAATTTTTCAGTGCATAAATCTAATTTATTTGAAAACACAGTGAAGTCAGCATACGAAACTGCTCTGCTTTCGTAAAACTACGCACATTGGTATTTTTTTTTTTTAGATCAGATCAAACAAACACATTTATATCACACATTTCTCCTAATGGGCTCAAAGCGCCAGAGCTGCAGCCACAAGGATGCGCTCTATATGCAGTAGCAGTGTTAGGGAGACTTGCCCAAGGTCTCCTACTGAATGCTGGCTTACTGACCAGGCAGAGCCGGGATGCGAACCCAGGTCTCCTGTGTCAGAGGCAGGGCCTTTAACCATTACACTATCCAGCCACTGTGTCTCATTGCGTCTCATTATGTCTCATTATGTCTCATTAGGAAAGAAGCATTGGTTTCAAAACAAAAGTCCATACAATGTATGTGCACAACATTAATTTTCAACACCCACAACTTCTTTAGAATTCTACATGCTATGCTAATTTTTTTTCTCCTATTGAAGTCTTTCCTCCGGCAATTTCAATTGCTTTTGTATACTTTCATACAACTGAAAATATCTTAGATGATGCTGGACGATTATGGAGTGACTTAAAATAACTTTTAATGAAACTTACAATTTTTTTTTTTATTTCACTGAATTGCTTCCTTCAGCGACATGGTATTGTTCTCATCAGCTTGCTTTACATACTGATAAAATGCTTAAAGAAAGCCAGAGCTGTGAAGGATATGGAGGCTATAATCTTTATTTCCTTTAAAAATGACTCTAGCAGTGTCTGAGTCTCTCAGCCGGTGAAGTTTGAACACCTGATCTACAAACTTATTTTGGTCTGTCATTCATTGCATCTGATTTACTGAAACCATGATCAGCAGTGATCCTGGGTGATCCACTGTAAGGAAGGAAAAATTCTATTGATTGTATTTACAGAGGAAAGAGCCTGTGAACATGTCATGGCATAGTAGACATTCACCAACCGTTCCCCAGCAACTGCTTTGTCTTGAAATATCCCAGAATGGGGCTGCAGTGGTCGCTGGCAAATAGCAGCAAAGAATGCGAGTTTATAACTATGTTTTCTATAGAAGATTTGTATTTGCCTGGTAACTGCATATTTTTGACACAGATTTTCCCCTAGATTTTATATATATATATATATATATATATATATATAATCTAGGGGAAAATCTGTGTCAAAAATATGGAGTTAGCAGGCAAGAAAAAAAAGTTTCACTTACCTGGGGCTACTACCAGCCCCATGCAGCCATCCTGTGCCCTCGTAGTCATTCACTGCTGCTCTGGTCCCCCTCTGTCAGCTAGTTTAGTTTTTGCCGACCTCGGGGTCAGCGGGCCACATTGCGTACATTTTTACGCATTCCCGCTGGTACAGGAGCATTGACACATACATTTTATGCATTAGTGGTTCAACGTGTTAAACCAGTAACTCGTAAAAATGTATGTGTTAATGTTCCTGCACCAGTGGGAATGCGTAAAAATGCCTTTAAGCAATGCCAGTTGCCTGGTAGAGGTGGGCCGAATGGTTCGCCGGCGAACGGTTCCAGGCGAACTTCGGGTGGTTCACCTTCGCAGGTGAAGGCGAACTTTCCTGGAAGTTCGATTCGCCCCATAATGCTCTATGAGGGTCAACTTTGACCCTCTGCATCACAGTCAGCAGGCGCATTGTAGCCAATACGGCTATACTAAGCCCTGGAGCCCCACCCCCCCTTATATAAGGCAGGCTCCGGCGTCCATTAGCCTCACTCGTGTGCCTGCTAGAGACAGAATAGGGACAGCTGCTGCAGACTTGTTCTCCTAGGGAAAGATTAGTGAGGCTCTTGCCTTCTTAGCTTGCTTAGCTGAATCTTATTGCTATAATAGCGCCCCAGAAAAGCTCTTTTCAGAGCTCATCCTGCTGTGATCATTTTTTTTTTCTGTGTTTGAAACGGACACTTGTGTTGTTTAGACAGCATTGCTAATTCATACTGTGTGTCCCACTGCCAGCAGCAGCAGCACATTCAGTGACTACTACCTGTGTGTGTGATACACTTGTGTTGTTTAGACAGCATTGCTAATTCATACTGTGTGTCCCACTGGCACTGCCAGCACAAATGGCAGACTTGCCCGCCTCCATATGATTCTCGTGAAAGGAATGTGGTGTCATCTTTGACTGCCAAACGTCCAATTTTATAACCTACATGCGCTATGTTAGGGGCACGTTGTACGACTTTAATGTCGCATCAAACGCAACGTCCCACTGTGAAAGAGGCCTAAATGAAATGTTGCAAAACATCAGTATATGAAAACCTATGAAAGAAATGATCACAGTTCATTGATTGAGAGTGTTCACAGTTCATTCATTCCCAGAAAACAGAATTACCAGAGTATAGAAGGCCAAGGTGTAGAAAAGAATGTCAAGGTCAATTATCACTCTATAGACCTTGGAAATCAAAGGGAATTTTGCTGATTGATTTTGTGTTATGTTAACAATATGTTTTCAAAGGCAGTTTTCCTTTTATGTCAGAACCCTATGTTAAACCACAGAAGATGATTTAATGATTTGGTGTGTATCTTCTGGAAAGCGTGCTATCTCCTATCTATAAGAACACACATTTTGATTGATCACAAGAGCACGCTTATTTTCTAATACAAGAAAACAAAATAAAATAAAAATGACTTCTGTTGTCTTTGATGTACAGTATATCTGAAATGTTTTCTGACCTACAGAATGCTTTCATTGTCCATGGCTGTTGAGAATGACATATAGTATAGTAAAACAAAAGTTTGCTTTCCTAAAACAGAAAGAATTTGCGATAATTCAGGTTGGAGTGAGCTTGAGATGTCTCCCAGAGCAACACTGCTGAATATATGCAAATTAACCATTGTACCCTTAGAAGCTAAACACACCTCCAGAACCGCTGGAATGCAATGATGTGTCAGCTTGTTAATTTGTACAGAGCCATAATAATCCAACATGCATACAGACTGTTTTGGATGGTTTGATCCTCATCAGTGCATGGCATGGATTAATTTGGCTCTATGCAGTAGGGCTTGTAACACCGAGAGGTACAGACTAACCAGCAAGCTCATGGTGACCCAGAACTCATTGGAGTGTGTAAGGGACTACAATGGTCCTAAAAGCCCCCTTACTAAGATGTTATAGTATAGTAGACATCATAAAGCGATTCTCATAAGGCTAGATGATGATGATGGTAGTGATGATGATGGTAGTGATGATGATGACTGTTGGTGTTATTATAGTAATTGTTGTTTTCTTAATTCTTAGTATTACTATATCACAAGCAGCAATCGTCAGCATTATTATGAGGATGCAAATAAGCTCATAAATTAGTTTCATAGAAAAACTGGCGCCAAGGAAATGCTGAGGGGACCAACAATGTATACACTGCTGTCATCTACTCTGTTTTAAAAATCTAAACTGAATTATAGTGGCAATATGTACCGTAGTATTAGGTTTCCTCTAAAGATGACAATAGTCACACCATTGTCAAAATGAACTTCCGCACACTCATGCAAATCCTCATGTGAATCCATTCACAAAAATCATGCAGCAATCAATGCTGTCCCTACAGCTAAGCTAAAAGCTGGGATCTTCGTTACAAGAATAAAGTCTCTTGTGTAGTCACATACACCGCGTAGAGGATAGCAGCACATACCCTTACCGTCATCCCTTAGACAGATAGTACATCTAACTAATCCTGCGAGGGAGCTGCTCCCCCTTGCAGGATTAGTTAGATGCACTATCTGTCGCGGGGAGGAATTTTACATTACTTTTGTGAAAAATAATGCACAAAGAATACCCGCATTTTCGCTCATCACTGAAGAAGACAGATAGCAGGAAAATCTTTATGATTTTCCACTATATCTATACTTTCATTAAATGAGAACTGTAGTGAGAGTTATATGGAGGCTGCCATATTTATTTCCTTTTAAGAAATACCATTTGCCTGGTTGCCCTGCTGATCCTCTGCCTCTAATTCTTTTAGCCATAGACCCCGAACAAGCATGCGGCAGATCAGGTGTTTCTGACATTTTTTTCAGATCTGACAGTGCAGCAGGCTGGATTGACAGGGAATGCGTGCTCGCTCGTGCACATGTTTCCTGTGTAGGGTCCGTCATCACCTCCCGCTGGGTGGGCGTTCCAGCGACAGTCCGGCGTGTGTAAAGTCTGTCTGCAGACTGATACGACTGTTTAGAAACAGCCGTATCAGTCCGCAGACAGACTGTACACACGCCGGACTGTTGCTGGAACGCCCACCCAGCGGGAGGTGACGACGGACCCGTCGTTGCCTCCAGTCTGGCGTGTGTACGGACCTTTAGCGTGCACCAGCCCTAAGTTGGTGTTTGTAAATTAGGGATTACCTGTATCAAACAGTGTTACAAACAGTGCAATCACTCCTATTGTTTCCTGTAGTAGCAGTGCCAGTAAGGCTTCGGGTCTCTGGGGCCCTTTGCTATCCTTTTTTCTCTCCTGGCTCCTGGATGGCATTTAGTTTTTTGTTACTACCAACTTCACAGCTGGTATTAGTCTAGTTTTGTTCTCAAGACCTAGCCATATGTCTAGTCTAGACAGCCTGCTCTTAAAAATTGGTTATATTTTAATTGGTTTGCTTCTCCCAAGCTTTCAGTTAATATAAGCCTCTGAGCCCAAAATATAAATGAGCACTACAGTTAAAGTTATGCTCTTTAAACCAGTAGTCTATCCAACCAGGTCTTCTTTATAATACTCAATAAATACCTTTGACATAAGTAGAATTGAAAATAACATTTAGGGCTTGATTCACTAACTGGCACTAAGTGTTAGCGCCGGAGTAAAAAAAGGGTTTTCTGGCGCTAAGCCAGTTAGTGTGCCTTATCTGAGGTTAGTGTGCCTTATCTGAGTTAGTGTGCCTTATCTGAGGTTAGTGAGCCTTATCTGAGGTTAGTGTGCCTTATCTGAACTTAGTAGCCCTTAAGTAGCTTTGTGCACACTAAAAGATGCACAAAGCTACATCGCGCACTGCACTGCTCACAGCGTAATGCGCCGATCTGTGCGCACGGTGCAACGCGATGCGACGGTGCAGTGCGCGACGTAGCTTTGTGCATCTTTTAGTGTGCACAAAGCTACTTAAGGGACACTAACTAACCTCAGATAAGGCATGCTAACCTCAGATAAGGCACACTAACTCAGATTAGGCACACTAACCTCAGATAAGGCACACTAACCTCAGATAAGGCACACTAATCTCAGATAAGGCACACTAACCTCAGATAAGGTTAGCGCTGTAGTTTGTGCCCACTAAGTGATAAGGCACACTAACCAGCTTAGTGCCGATTAGTGAATCAAGGCCTTAGTATACTGTATGATATTTTCTAATGAATTGGCATTCATCATGTATGAGTCCTAAATATACTTCATAAGGCTAGCTATGCCCAAATATGGGAATGCTTTGTTGTCATTTTTTTATTTTATTTTTTGTTTCATTTTATACTATGTGATTGTAGGCACTGACAGCATGCCTATCATATGCTTTATACAAACTGTAGTTAGATTTCCGAAAAGTCATAAATAAGCAAATGAATACTAAGCTCAGTGGTTGAGTCTGCTTGTGTTGAATAGATGGTAATGGATTCACAGTATGTTATATGGTAAAAATAACATATTGTATTCTCTTCTTATCCCTATTGTTGTGCAAAGCAGGTTCTAATGTAACATAAAGATATTATAAACATAAAAATGTATTTCCTGGAAATTCCCTTATGAGAATATTAGGATGAAAAAGTAAAAAACAGTAATAATTATATGACTCCTATAATTACAGTGACAAATGTCTCCTGGTTGTTTGCCTTTTCTGCTGTAATTTTGAATAAACCTGACATAAAGAAATAATAAAAGCAAAGCCACCGACATGTTGACTCATTGCAGTATCATCACAACTAATACCAACCTGACTGCAGAGATTCTTCTACTGATCTTTTGTCTACTTACATGAGGGGGGTGGGGGGTGTAGAGGGGGCTTAATGTGTACGTTCTGAAATGATAGCACTTTTAGAGTCCTTTCTACTGATTTTATTTTACAAATAATACTTTAATCTAAAGACATTTTCTACTCATTCTACTGATAAAATCTACTGATTCTCCCATCAGCAGGGTTGTAAACTAGATGTGATTGGCAGCAGCAGCAGTCCTTTACAGTGCCAAGATTAATAATAAAAATACAAAAGTCTTGATTTAAGACAGAAAGGGTACCATAAATAAATACAACACTTTGGGTGGGGGGTTACCAGACTTTCTGAGTTGACCAGGGCACTGTAGCCCGCAAAACTAAGTAAGTGAATTTGCAGGGAACTAGATCCAGGGGCGTAGCAATAGGGGGTGCAGAGGTTGCGACCGCATTTTGGCCCTTGAGCCAGAGGGGCCCTCGCTCAACCACAGTATTAGCTCTTTATTGGTCCTGTGCAGATAATATTCACTTCTATAGATGCTTTGAACAGTAGTAATCATATCCCCTTCTTGCACCTCTGACACTGCAGTTGCCCTTGTTAGGTTTTGGTGCACCATATCAATTGTTATGTACGGAGTGCTTGGGGGGCCCCAATGTAAAATTTGCACCGGGGCCCACAGCTTCTTAGCTAAACCACTGACTAGATCCTTCACAGATAAAAACTATTTGTAAATATCCGCAGATCCATAAGATAAACTAGTTCTTAAAGTGCACTTAAACTGAAAGGGATATGGATGTTTCCATTTAAACAATACCAGTTGCCTGGCAGTCCTGCTGATCTATTTGGCTGCAGTGGTGGCTGAATCACACACCTGAAACAAACATGCAGCTTATCCAGTCTGACTTCAGTCAGAGTATCTGATCTGCATGCTTGCTCAGGGCCTGTGGCTAAAAGTATTAGAGACACAGGATCAGCAGGAGAGTCAGGCAACTAAGGCAACAAAAATCCACATCCTTATCAGTTTACACATCAGTTGCAATAGTGTTTTCATTATAGAGAACTAATAAGGGAAGTGATGGACCATTTCCCCAGTTCATTAGAGCAGGAGTTGAGAAATGATTTTCTCCAGGAGATACATACACACCTCCAGCAACTGAACACCAATCTTTTGCATGGTAGTGCAAGGGTCATCAAGAGTTAGTAATACCTGCTTTCAATTAACCAATAAAGGAAACCTTTTACTTATTTTATTTTAGAGACACTATCTTATGATTATTCCTCCATATAATCACCACTTTTATTTAAGCATGTATTATATTTTTTTACAAGGTTTCCAATACCTTTATTTAGTAGCATCACATGTGTGGAATGATTTGACAGGGGACCTCTATGTTAATGCTGTTGAAGAAATAGTTACCACCATTCTGCAGCCATGTGGCAAGCAGTGCAGGGAGAGCAGAGGGCCACCTGACCAATGAAAGTTTAATTACACAAAAATAATACCTTGCCTGTCAGATAAAAGTAATTGCCTGTTACTTTCTGGGGTAGGAGGAACTGGTGGATGGGGGTGCTGTTGTGTTAATGCTGCTAAACAAACAGTGACACTTTGCAGTCACTTAATTGGCTCAGGCATTAACCTGACAGTTGCAAGTTAAATTATACAGAAATAATACCTTGCATGGCAGTTAAAAGCAAACAATTGTTGCTTTCTGGTTCAGCCTTGCAGAGGCACTTTATTGTGGGATGCAGCATGGAAGGATCAGGACATGGTGCATGGCACGGCCAGAAGAGAGCCATTTTTGTCACAAATGATATTATAGTGTGTTTGATAATAAATAAAAAACAGTGAAAAATAATTACCAGTTTAATTGCAACACTTCAAAATACCAAAGGCTGCTGTGATTATAAAGGTATCTGATACTATAGAGGGGATAACTGCACAAATTAAAATGTGTACCATATACTGAATATTATAAATTCCTACAGTGAATAAAATGTGTTCATGAAAGGAAACCTTCCTGAAATTAGCAATATCAGACATTCTTGGTGTCTGTGTCGCACTACAGAACACAAGACATGGTTCATTTACAACCTTATTGAAATTCTTCTGTTTTTTCAGAGGATTGATTTGCACCTGGTCCTGAAAGGCACATAATTTAGGAGTGCTTTAAATTAAGAACATCTGCTAGGCCGGGGAACACTCTTTCTCAGACACTTTCCTAAAGTTAGGGATTTACTGAAACGTTTATTGTAGGATTCAAAAAATATTTGCATAGAAGAATTTGTATCGAAAAATGTTTGTATAGAAGAATAGCTAGCATTCATTGTTTTTAAATAGATATCTACTATGAAGTTGCTAAAGATTAAGGGAATCATTTATAAATAAAAATGGCTAAACTTCAAGACATGACATATCCGACACCCAGGTGCCCAGGTGGATTTAACGAACACTTTTGCCTTAAAGAGAACCTGAGGTGTCAAACATGTCATAAAGTAAATACTTACCTATAGAGAGGACAATCTCTGGATCTTTCAGGTGTCCGCCACTGCTCGGGACCCTCCTTCACATATTCAGCAACGAGTGCAGCCATGCTGGACCCGCACAAGCACAGCTGTGCCTGGACAGTAGCATGGAGTTTCTGGTACATGAGCCTTACTTGTGCAGGCGCAGTAAGGCTCTTGGAGAAGTACTCACTGCCTGTAAGAAGTGTTAGAGAGGAGGTGGAAAGTCAAGACCAAAGTGTTCCAGGTGGTGCATGGGACATTTGGCACTATGATTCCTAAGTTAGAAGAGTGGCTCCAAGAGATCACAAAAAAAATCTTCAGGGCTCCAAAATCGCAGTGCTAGGAATAGTTAAAGCGGTATAAAACCCTGACATAATATTCAATAAAAACATGTTTTCCTACTTTTTATATGCCATACGGTTAGCATATTTGCTTTTGTGCATAAGTATTATTATTCATTTAGAAATTATACATTCCTAAAGTACACTAATTGTACCCTGAGAGCTGACTTTGCATTTTATTCATAACTGCTTTATTCATCCTCTAACTTAATCAGAAAGCATCAGAAAGCATTTATGCTTGTCTGACTTTGTTCAGGGGACCGGGCAGTGTGAGAGATGGCTTTGTTTACATTCCTGACTTGATACATTAACCTTTTCGGGACCGCCTCTATGAGATCCTATGCCGCACTTGTGGCTGTTCTAGCCTGATGCGGCGTAGGATCTACGCCGGCCCACAGTTTCCGCTCCTGATGCGATCGTGCGCACCCGGAGGGGGAGATTAAGCTGTCATATGACAGCCGACATCTCCCCCGAGTGATCAGCAGCCATCGCGTATGGCTGCTGATCACATGATCACTACGATCGCCGTCGGATCGTAGTGATCAGTTTGACAGCTGCGGCGGCAGGGGGGGAAAGAGAAGGATCCACTCACCTCCCTGCCGTTCCAGCGACGATCGGCGCCCCCCTCCGCTCTGGCCGGCATCTCCGCTCCATCTGACGTCAGCGCCGGGTCCCGGCTTGATGACGTCATCAAGTCGCGACCCGGAACTGATTGTCAGACATAACGGAGATGCCGGCTGGAGAAGAGGGTCCCGTGCAGCTCATCGCTGGAGCCTGGAAGGTAAGTGAAGGCTGCTGGCAGAAGGGGGGGCCCAGGCCACCATGGGGGGACACAAATCCAGACAGCCACAGACGGGATCCGGCCGCCTGACCCCCCAAACGCGCGCACCCCCTTCCCGTGCAAAATGCCTGGTCCTTAAGGGGGGGTAGGTGGCCGGTCCCGAAAAGGTTAAACACTAGATAACATTATGTAAAGTTTTGGAAGTGGCCAGCTCTGCAGGCAGGGAAGCTTCTAAAGCCTGTGTTAACCCTGTGAATGCAGTTCTAATAAAAAAAAAATACTGGTCGTATATAATATGCTGTAAATAATCTATTAGAGCAAAGTAGAAATGCTGGGTTTCATTCCGCTTTAAGATACTGTGCAGGTTTTCCAAACTTAACTCTCTAGCCTCTGGTAGTGGACCCAATGTTGGGAAGAACACATATCAACCATAGGGGCAAGGAGGCAACTTGTTATACATGAATATAGACAGGAAGATAATTAGATCGATAGATAGATAGATAGATAGATAGATAGATAGATAGATAGTCAGATAGATAGATAATTATTGTGGCCTTACTTTAACTTATACAAAATATGACTGTTAGTTTTTAAGTGTCTTTAATGTCATTTAACAAGTTTTGACACACCACTTTCAATCAAAAGCTTTGCTCTTGATCTTTATAAATACAACAATAGTTATTTGTGAGCTCATGCAAAGTCATAGCAAAGCTCTTCAAAGTGGAAAAGGGGAGATAAAAGGAATTTTGTTTTTTCCTAGGCTTTTTAGACCCGCAAAGTCAGTGTATGAATGTGTTAGTAACAAGGGCATTTTTTAGGGCAGATGCATGTATATTTCAACTTTATTTATTTTTTGTTAGTGAATAAAATAGAATATCTGATCATACTGTGAATCTATGTCCCTTTGAAACTTTTCGTCAAAATGTACTTCCAGAGATATACTCTGCTTGTGAAAAGCACCTGCCTGAAGGAGAAGAGTCCCTAGATACGGAGTTTATACTGTAGGTTGCAAACCATGTTACTAATGATTAGATGGCTACTGGACATTGAAACGTCCTATCCTCTCTTCCACAGCTCCTATCTAGCTCTGCAGCCGCGTGATCCTTGTGAAGTTCAAACTTTGATATCGTATCAAGTTCGTTACATGTAGACAGCTGTGTGGCTCAAGCCCAAGGCTACGCAGACACAATAAGTTTGCCTTTGGTACTTGATCATGAGTGGTGCAGCTAATCCTTAGATAAGCAACTGTTGGATGGACATAGGAGTTAGTCAGTGTCTGTTCAAAACATTTCACAGCCTTCTGAAATGAAAGTGATGGAAAAGATTGACGGACTCACTGCCAGTGCATTTTCTTGCAGAATATAAAATTTATTAGTTATCCATTGTATCTAAAAATGTTTCTACAACATTTTTATAGACACATTTTTGGAATATTTCTGAAGATATATGTTCAAATGCAATTTCTATACATAACATACATAAAATACATAACATAGGTTAACATTTAAAAAAAAATATGCTTGTATTTATGAAATTAAATGCCAAATGTATATGTGCCATACATATGGTTATTGAAGCAGGCTAATAGTGCACCTGTTATAGCGAACATTACTATTCACCTAGTGTAAATTTGAGGGTTTTATGACACTTTGTGATCCAGTTGCTTGCATGAGGAAGGACGGTAGGTTGAGGTGGTGGTTAGAGGCATACATATTAGTACGCTGCCGGTGAGATGAGTGCAGCGTGATCTGAATGACGGCTCACCCTGCTGCAGCTCAAATCCCCGGCAGCATTAAATAGTATTCCCCCTCTGAGTGGTAGCAACTCGGAGGGAGGAGTAATTCAGGGTCTGGCGATCACCAGAACCCCAAATCACCCTTACGCAACCCATGCAGTACAATATTACTGCTACTGTGGTGCCTAGTTTTGGTGCTCGGTGCGCCAAAACCACCTTCTTTGCAGAATTTCCCTTATACACCCCGCACATTACTGCTTTAGTGAGACCTAGTTTCTGTGCTTGCGGCTGAGCGCCGTGTGCTAAAACCAGGGCCGGGTCGAGGCAGAGGTGAGAGAGGCTCCAGCCTCAGGGCGCAGGGAAGGAGGGGGTGCACCACTCACTCAGCTATCATGCCCCTATTGTATTTGAAGCAGAGAAAAAAAAGAAAAGGGGATACATGATAGTGACTGAAAGCCAGATAACTAGACATTAAGGTGTTGAAGGGGTTTTGGGCCCTGGAGCGCCTCTTACTTTAATAGCAATCAGTGTGTGACGGATGGTGTGGGAGGGATAGGGGTGCAAATTTTGGTGTCTCAGCCTTGGGTGCGCGAGGACATTGTCCCAGCTCTGGCTAAAACCACCTACTTAAGGGTTAGGGTTGGACATAAAGCACTGTACATGGGGGAAGAGGGCATTATAATGCTGTATGGAGGAGGGGGTTACGGTTAGGCTTTAGGAAGTACTTAATGTTATACATTAGTGGGAGGTAAGGGTTTGGTATTAAGAAAGAAAAATACATAATTTAGGGAGCATCACAAATCTAAATGGAAGCATCAATAGAAAGCTCATAACAGAATATCATTTTTAATAACACTTTACAGGTGTTCTTACTATCACGCTAACCCAGTACTCAGTTTAACAAACACAAAAATGTAAAAGATGCTGTGTCGTCATGGTAGTCAGACATGAGGTAAAATAATAGATGTCAATGTCTCGTTTAAGATTCCATGCAAAAATTGCAATTTCTATATGTGCATTTATCTGATCTCAATCTTTTTTCCGAGTCAAACCTATCGATGCAGATTGTGGCTAATGGCTATGTAATATTGTTCAATGGAAATGCCACTCTGGAAAAACAGGGAAGGTAACAATAAATACATAAATAAAATAGTTTTTTATCACTATTAATATCATAACCCTTGTCATTATAATCATTAATCTTTTCCATAGAGATGGTCCGATTTCTGAAAATTGCTATTTACGCAAATGCCGATACCGCAACATTCCAACATTCCAAGTGTTTTTTATGCCAAGTAATGTAAAAAAAGATTGTTTTTTGCAGAATCCATAACATTTTGCAGATACACAAAATAATAGTAGATTGATTTTTGAACACTCTGATTGGCCAAATACATCCGAGTGGGAAGTATTTGACCAGTCACAGAATGCAGAATTTTTTGTGGAAAACAGATTTCTGCTGTAATTTTAGACCAATCACAAGTCTGACTCGGAAATCCTCGATACTTCTGAGTATTAGAGCAAGCAAAACTTTACCCCAGAGATCGGAAAACCACTGACATTTTTAAACAAATCACAAGACTCAGAAAAACTCAGTAGTATCCAAGTCTTGTGATTGGTCTAAAATTACCTCAGAAATCTGATTTCCATGGAAAAATTCAGCATTCAGTTATTGGCCCAAGATTTCTGAGTTGTGGCAATGTGACATTCCGACGGATTTCTGAGTGCCGATTTCCAATTAACACTGTGGAAAGCCAATTTCCAAAGGGAAACTCGTAGATCAGCATCCCAAGTGAATTTTCCAACCATCCCTTCTTTCCTGTAGTCCATGTACCATGTATTCTGTTTGAGGAATAATGTAAGTTGTGTCAGCAATGGTCTAATGCCATATTAGACTAAATCGCCTAATCTCTCGGAGTGCTTTGGGTAGAAGGATGTGCGTCATCATAGCATTGGCTGAGTATTATTGGGAGGGTCGGTTTACACACCAATAAACAAAAGTATGCAGATAAAAGAATTGTTTCTGACCTTTAATTCATGGGGCCATCAGCAAAACTTTAATGGGACCTCCCAATGTCCCCACCCTTTGCCTTGCCTCCCCTTGGTGCCCTGGAGCCAATCTCAAAAGGTTCATAAAACAAATGTGGATTTCATGATCTTCACACTCATAACAAGTATAACCACTAAAACACCTGACCAGAAGTCACCTTGAATTGAATGAAGAAAATTTTAGTAGTTGGGGTCCCCCACAGCTCTGAGCCCCCCTGCTCCCCTCTAGTTATGCCGTTTCTGAAAATGAAGCCAGGATAATTGAGATACAAATGGTTTTATGCTTAAGTGGAAAGGAATTAGAAAACTCTTGAGGGCACTTGTTGTTTATTTTTTTTTACCACTTTTCAATAACTCTTCCCATTTCACTCCTTTTACTAAACATGCCACACATGTTTAACAGCATTTTACCTCAATGTTTACAGACTATTTTCCATTCACAAATCCTCATTGGTAATTCTCTTGAATTACAAAATAAAAAGCAAAAAAAATTACAAAATGAGGCTTGGCGCCAATAAGGAAATATAATTGCTCTTTAGGCATCCTCCTCTTTTATTTCGTAATAACGTTTGCTTTAGCGTGCTGGCCTTGGTTAAAGTTTTCTTTGCTGATCATTATACAAAAAATACAATAGTGCCAAGTCTTAAAACATCAGAAGAAAAAGCCAGAGAATGGCCATATAAGATAAGGTATAACATTATAGCAAGTATTCATGGCTGTCAAGGACACTCTTGACACATATAATCCAATTCAGAAGGAATATACTGACAAAGTATTATTTTCTAACACCATAACTACAAAATAGATGTCAAGAGATTGCCCATTGTTAAAAATAGTTTTCTACAAGCCAAAATACAGCATGTTCGAACATTTCACGAGACCCAAGGTCAGGAGAGACTACCTTGCAGAAGACAAAATTGCGTCAGCATTTTTTTTCATTATGTTATTTTAGTCAGAGTCTACAGACTATAACCTCCAAAACTCTTGCGACAGTCGTGTAACTAAGACGAGAGCTGTCATATCATCACAGCAGGTGGTATACCACCTACCTGTAGCACAGAATCAACTAACAGTAGGTTTCTGTCTTAATCACCACTATGAAAGAAAGAATAACTTTAACCATGGTGATGGAAATATAATTATCAAGAAAGACGTGATACTACATCCAACACAAACATATAATGATGCGCTTCTTAAATGACACAGATCAGGTTACAAACACAAACCGAATAAAAATTGTACCAGGGAAAATTAAACAAACACCAATGTCAATATGACATCCCTATTAGTACTAGGTCAGGTTCTATTTACCTGCTAATATTTTAATTAGTCAATCTAAAAATGGCAGCACGCTATAAGTGTTGCTCATGCAGTGTGAGCCATAAATATGTTTGAACAGTCATATACTGCAGGGGTCCTTGCTGATCCCCCTCCACTCTTCCACTATATATATGAGTGGGGTGTAGCTATCCCACAGATCGACTGAAGTGATCACTGCTGAGGGTGGTACGGACCGGAGTGTGGTCGCTTGCTGTGAAACTGTAAATCACCCTAGCTAACCCCTCAGTAGTACTGGTCCTAGGTACCACCCTTATAGGGGGGGCTATTTACAAAGTGCTAGAAAATGTGCATTGTGCTGTACATAAAGACCCTAATGAGATCACATTTCACCACAAAGGCTTCTTCAGAAGGTGCTATACATATGTTACATAGTGCTATACATCATACACATCACCACAGAATTAAAATCAAAATATGCCCCCCATATATCAAAGCCCAAGTCAGAGCTCTGACTTGGGCTTTGATATATGGGGGGCATATTTTGATTTTAATTCTGTGGTGATGTGTATGATGTATAGCACTATGTAACATATGTATAGCACCTTCTGAAGAAGCCTTTGTGGTGAAATGTGATCTCATTAGGGTCTTTATGTACAGCACAATGCACATTTTCTAGCACTTTGTAAATAGCCCCCCCTATAAGGGTGGTACCTAGGACCAGTACTACTGAGGGGTTAGCTAGGGTGATTTACAGTTTCACAGCAAGCGACCACACTCCGGTCCGTACCACCCTCAGCAGTGATCACTTCAGTCGATCTGTGGGATAGCTACACCCCACTCATATATATAGTGGAAGAGTGGAGGGGGATCAGCAAGGACCCCTGCAGTATATGACTGTTCAAACATATTTATGGCTCACACTGCATGAGCAACACTTATAGCGTGCTGCCATTTTTAGATTGACTAATTAAAATATTAGCAGGTAAATAGAACCTGACCTAGTACTAATAGGGATGTCATATTGACACAGATCAGGTTACTGCTACTATTTGTGTTAAAGTCTATGTGTTTTACTGCCTATTGTTAAACTGAACATGTTTGCTCATTCTCCGACAAAAGAGCCTCATCCCCAGAGATGCCTGTACACTTTAACTCTATGAAAAGGATTTATAATAAGACCTTATTTTCTCTGTTTCAAAAGCTAAGATGATAACCGTACAGGACGCGGAGAAAAAAAAAGAAGAAGTAGAGGAGGAAAGAGAAATGGAAGATATTGAAATTCATTGTGTGTTGCATAAACTGGGGCACACAATCTGGATATAGGTACAAAAGGGGAAGAAGAGCTTTTCAAGAATGTCTTTGAAATATAAGTACAAGTCTTTTTGAATAGATCTAAAAAACAGTTTCATGCTCTTCTTTTTTACTAGGCTTTTCAATCCAATTTGCATTTACTGAAAACAAAAAATGTAACATAAAGTTGCAAGTGACTGAAATCAGCATGACAAAAAAAAAGACATTTTTTTTTTCCTTTTCTATAACTAAACCCTCATATGTGTGTTAATGGAAGAATGCATAAAGTAGGTTCAGAAGCATAATAAAAAGAAAAGTTTAGAGATACGCACTATGCATACTTAAAAAGGCACACAAGTACAGCACAGGGCTAATTGTTTATAAATTACAGTGAAATGGGAAGCTGGTGTAAATCTTTCTATGCCCCAGATGTTTATGTACATATTTTGTACCTTTTCAGTAACATTTGAATGTATTATATATTTTTTTCTTTTCTTTTTTTATTTAACCCACGCATCATTTTACGTTTAGTAAGTATGAAATTATGGTTTCACCTTTTTTCCAAAGTTATTATAACCAAAACAATGTTTAGATAATATACATATGGGTAATGAGAAATGATTCACTCTTTTGTTATACATCAGCATGGGCTTTCAGACTCATAAAATATGTTGTTGAGGCCTGCTATTAATGTGTTATTATGAACTCAGTTCTTTATGCTATTATGATAATTCTTATTTTTCAATTTTTCTTGGTGGATGTATATTATTTTCTTTCTTTCATATAGTATCTTAAAGGACACGACTACATACAAACGTAGGTTCATATATCATTTTTCTCTCCCGCTCTCCCTCCCCAGAGAAGAGCAGAAATAAAAGCTAATTGGCTGCACCTAATGCTGTGTTGGTGATAAGAATATAGGGAGGGGAAGCAGCCCACTCTACCTCCACTAAAGGCCTTTCTTTTGTATGTGAAGGAGCAAGTTTGCCTCCTTTTATTGATACAGCAGGTGACTGTGAACCGAATCAGGTTTATTCACCAGCTAGGACAGAGGTTGTACTTTGAATTATTTTTGGCACAGACAGGCAGCATTGAGTAGGCAAAGGTAGACAGCAGGTGGCTGTGATGTTGGAGTATCTCTCTATATCAACAGGTAAAATCAGATGTGCTATTTTGACTACTATGGTAATTAAAAGCATAACATTGCACTTGAGAAGAAATTGAGAATTAAGGATAACTTCTCTCAAGCTCAATCCCCTGAAATCTTACTCGATATAGACTGAAAATCTTTAGTGTAAAGCAGCGATAGAACCCTAATAAGTGTCATATATCCAAACCCAAACTCAAGAGGATCTCTCCTAACTCAAAATAATTCACTATACTGTAGTATATCTACCCAAAGGTGGTAATCTGGGCCTGTCTGAGTGCTGAACAGCCTAACTCTAGGTTACCCAATATTTTAGATCTAAATAAGTTCTGAAGCCTATGAACTTACATCTCTATCTTATCCTTGCCCTGAATTAGTTAATACAACGTTTGTACTAGGACTATGTCCATTAACAAGTCTAAAACCAGTAAACCAATGGTGTTATCAATAATCCTAATCTCTTATACTTATGTAATACTGTGTTACAACTATTGCAACTATCTATGGAACCCAGTTTAGTTCCCTTCCCTTATGTTTTCCCCCTTCCTCTCCCCCCCCCCCCCCCCTTTACTCACCCATTCCTTCTCCCCCTTAGCCCTTTATCCATCCACTAATATCCAGTTCCTTTTTAGATATTTGAACTGATTGTACCTTATTCACCAACAGCTTAAATACTGTTATTTGTAGAAGCAATAATATTTTCTTCTCGGGTAAACTGTATACCATGTTGTCAACAGAAGGTTCAATACGTGCACACTCGTCTGTATTCCCTTTTTTTAATATAATGTAACTGCTTTAAATTCTTCAATAAAAATCAAAGTTAAAAAAAAAAAAGCACTAGACCAAACTTTGTATGGGCCACATGCTGCAGACTGTGGACTGCATTCCTAAAATATCTCTCATTCTCCCTCCGTACAGAGTCAGGAGCTGAAGAATACGGAGGGTTAAAACTCACCTACTCACGACTTCCTGCATTGGGTCTTCATGGCAACAGAGCATCACATGACATGCGTCACATGACACGCCGGCGTATTACACTGTAATACGTGTAATACGCTGGCACATCCTGAAGGCGTCATGTGACGCCCTTTTGCCATGAAGACACAATGCTGTAACTGGCGATAAGGTGAGTTGTAATCCCCCCCTCGTTATTGCCTGCTCATGGCTCTGCGGGGAGGGGGGGGGGGAGAGGCATCTGGCCACCTATTGGCGGGCCAGATGAACAGCGCATGTGGGCCGGATACAAATCTATTTAGGATAATGTAGGGAAAATGTAAAGCTTTCGTAAGTTCTTGAGGGGGAGGGGGATTTCTACTTGCTTCTCATGTCAGGGTCTGATTTCATCAAAAACATAAAGCAAAGAAAATCTCCACAAATTTTACTTGGAAAATAATTGTTGTGTCGGGAACAGTTCTAGGTGGCAAACCATTACTCCATTCTAGAGTAGGAACTCTGCTGGCTGCTTAAGGACCATTATTTCACAGTAATTTATTTTGAAAGCCTGATTATCAGGGACCAAATTCTGTCTCTTCCTTTTTAGATCTGTGGTTATATAAAAAGATTTCACAATTGAAAAAAGAAGAAAAAATAGTTTGGGGGGATTTTTTTCTATATTATTAACAGTTTTGCTTGAAAATTTTTGTAAAACTCCTTTTCACAATATGGTCAAAGGGAACACATTTTTCTTTCCAATGTGAAAACTCACAAAAATGCAAACAAAAAAAAGTCCTCTTTAACACAAAATTTCACACACACAAAAATCACATAACGACATAAACATATAACAGAATTATTTTTTAAGGCATTTTCACTTGAAAAACAAATTTTTAAATAATTTTTGTGAACAGGAATGCAAAAATAATATTGGTTTTACTAATTAATAATATTATTTGTATTTGGTTCTTCACTTTTTAGACCTAGGCCTCTATGTACTGTTCATTTTAAGCTTCGCTGCTTACTGTTTTAAGTTGTTGTTATCCTAACATTTGAAAGTAAAATCATTATTTATGGTACAAAGCCTGTTAAAATGCTGACTTGTCAAAAAACAAAGTTCATTCCAGCTTTCTAGTACTTGTGATGATACAAATAAAACTGTCTTATCACGTTACAACTGAAATAGCAATTTGAAATCACAAAGCAACACTTCGAGTTAATTTCTAATGTGTGAAAATGGAGAACAATTGTGGGAAAGAAGCCAAACTTTTTCTTTTAAAGCTGTCTGGAAGATTAACAACTGAACGCTCCAGTTTATGGCTGTTTGCTTGCGGTTTATTTGAAAGTGTAAACATGATAGCTACAAATATACACAGCAATTACAAGAGGTGATTGTGGGTTATTTTCTGAACATTAGTAAACTCAACTGGTTTTCAAACAGACTATTTCAATATGGCAAAAATCAACAGACAAAAGGCAGAAACTCTGGTTACCTCCACTATCAACTGTTGATTTGCAGTAATAATCATATACTATGGCTCTGGTGCTATAAAAAAAGAGAATTTTTACTTTGCTTGTTTTAACTTTCAATAGCCAATTAGAATCAATATAAGTGTGGTATAAGTATGAAAAAAAATAAAAAGAATAACATCTTAAAGTTCATCTCTAACCCATTAGCGGCTTCAAAGGAATTATCTTTTTCAATATAGTGCACTGCTTTTGACCTCAATAACTTGTGCTGTAAATTCTTGGAATGCTTTGATTTCTCTCTTCTAGCAGAGAATATAGAAACTGAAAGCAGAAGTCCTCTGTTATTGTCTCACACTGCCCCCTAGTGACAAGTGGCCATAAATACACATTACAGCGGTACTAATTAGTAGCAATGAAATGTAACAAACAAGAAATAAAAACACTTGCTAAAATAAATTGGCCTGGACCACTCACAGGCCTCTAAATAAATTGGCTGCTAAAGGGTTAAAGGAAACTTGCAGTGACTAGAATGTGAAATAACTACTATTTTAGTGATATATTGAATACAAATAAAATTATTCATTTACCCCATCATAAATGTATATCTAGATGATGTTTAATCTGAAAACAAACTTTCCTTTTGATCACCATGATTGGTTCATTAGTGTAGCCTTCAATACTTTTCAGGGTGCAGCATGGCAATAGAGACTAGTTAACACAAGGTAATGTGCATGTACTGAGCTGTATCAGTGTGCACTGAATTGCGGTTAGAGCTCCCCTGTTTGAGGTGGATGTTACAGTTTGAATTAAAGCGGAATATAACCCTGCATTTCAACTTTGCTCTAAAACATTATTTACAGTATATTATATGCAACCAGCATTTTTTTTTTACTAGACCAGCATTGGAAGGGTTACACAGAGCTTTAAAGTTCCTGGAGATTTCTGCAGAAGCATCAGAAGCTGACATAGATACATTTTGTTTACATAAATGTATCTAAATGTTGAATGTGACTCACTCTCTCTGACTGAGAAGGAGCTGGAGGACAGCCAAAGAGTGTGTAACATTTCTCAATAGATACATTTAACTAAATAGAATGTAACAATCTGAACTTCTGCATATCTCTCCACGGAACTTTAAACCTCTGTGTTTAACCCTTCCAATGCTGGTCTAGTAAACAAAAAAAATGCTTTTTGCATATAATATGCTGTAAATAATGTTTTAGAGCAAAGTTGAAATGCAGGGTTATATTCCGCTTTAAGTGGCCTCTTTCATTGCGCTTGTGAACCAGGGTTCTTCACTTTCCACACTGTGCACCTTGATAATTCTTAATTGATGGAAATTTCTCCTTGAGTCATATTCAGCATATGCGGACCAAGTTAAGGCATGTTGTGCTGATTGCTCTTTGCACTACGTAACTGATGTAGGTACTGGTAAAAGTGTTATGTGCAACTGTACACAGTAATTTTCCCAGCATTAGCTGAATATGCCCCGAATGAAACTGGACTTCAGTATTTGGATCTACAGAATGAACCCCCATATTGTGTCATGGGCTTAATTAATGTTGCTCTCCACCAATTTACAATTCATTCAAAAAGCATCTTTCACAAATATATTTTCCTAGTTTCTTCGAACCCAATGACACAGCGAGACAGAAATCTCTTAACACCTAAACACAAGCAGAGCAAACTCCCACATGCAGTCCAGTATACTGAGGAGATCAAAGATCAGTAAACTGGAGAGACTATGCAACCTCTGAGCCAGGGGAGTAACTAGAAATCACTGGGCCCCCTTGCAAAACCTTAGATGTCCCCAACGCTTTCTGCACTGGTAAACTGAGAACCAATGTTATTCATTTGGCTTGTCCACACTTGAATATGCTTTCCCCATGCAGATAAAAACAGTAGTGAAGAACTGCATGCATTTTCTCTATCAATTACATTTGCTTCTGTGATAAAACATGCATGTTTTCAAATACACAGAAAATGCATACAGAAAACTGACAAATAAGTGTGCTCCCAGCCACAGCTTCTTATTACACTCACTTTGTCATCTGATGAGCAGAACTGGCTCTGCAGACTCCAGCATCACTACAGCACTATACAGCACTTAGGGAGGGGGTGGAGAGGCTGGTGGCAGGGTGCTGTACAAAAGAGCTTGCTACACACTGAACAGGGACTGTCTACAAATATTTGTCTACAAAACGTTGTATGATTTCTTATCAGTGGCTAATGAAGTCATTAGAACAATTGTGCAGAGAGCAGAAAGCTTTTTCTCTTCATGCCCTTAGTCGTCAGTCTCTCAGGACAGGGGAAAAAAACTTCTCCCTCCACAGGGCCCCCTGTGGCTTTGGCGCCCCCTGTGGCTGCATCCGTTACAGGGTCCATTGTTACACCCCTGCTCTGAGCCTAGCATAGGGGGATACTTCTATAGTTCAAGACTATATAGTCTATCTAAACCTCAAGGAAAAAGGACACTCTTTCAAGGATGGTGACGTTAGACTGCAACTACTATTCTACTATTCTAAAAAAGTGTGGAGATAGTCGACATAATTTGTCATCAACACCCACAGCTGTCTTATCATGTGTGCCTAGATGTTATGGGAGCAGTGCACACCTTCAGTCAGGCTCTTAAACAATTAACATCTGCATCACTGTCAATTAGCTGGAGTGTTGGCAAGTAAGTGGATTAACAGTACTAAAATGCCTAGGAATCGCCTTCACTCATTAGAACTGAAGTTACTTTGAAATGTTCATAAAATGAGGCTTGTTTGTATAACACTACTCTTTATTTGGGCCGCTGGTGTTACAGATAGTTTGAATACCAGTTTGAATAACTATAATGTAGTATTACCGATGTTTATTATCAACTTATGTGATCCCTAACATTAACACGCCTTACTAAACCTAACACTAACCCCCCCACCTACATCTAGCACTAATGCCCCCTACCTAAGTCTAACACTAACCTGCCACTTACACATAGTGCTAAAACTCCTCCTATGCCTAACACTAACACCCGCATCTACACCTAACATTAACCACCAACCTACCGTATGTCTAAAGGCCAGTACACACGGGCTGACTGATGTTGCCCATGGGGATCAGGACCCAATCCCTCAGCCAATATGGCTGGGCTGGACTATTCAGATGTGTGACAGCTGTACAGCTGACAATTCGTTCTGTTGCTATGCGGGGAGGTGGAGGGACGACAGAGTGTGCATGTAATGGGTGGGGTGAGCGACATGGACAAAGCAATTGGCTGGTGCATGGCTGAGTTGATCCACGTGGCAGATAGCCAAGCAGCGGTCATTCATTGGAGGCTGCTATATACACACTGGGTCATTGGCTAAGGTGGTCATTATTGGACGCCAGAGTCTTACGTGTGTATGCAGCTTAACACAAATTCTCCTCTGCAAAGTCAAACTACGGAGTTGTTACCCAAACTCCAGCACCCAACCAAAGCTGATATGTGGAACTCAGGCAATGATGGCGGGAGCTGAAAATTAAACTCAGAAAATAGGAGCTGAACTCTGGAGGCTAACTAAAGGACGTGGCGCAGTCAAAGACATTTTTCTTTCCATAAAAGATTTAACATTAAGGGCTTGTTCACATTAGAGGCGTTTTTTGGATTTTTTAAGCGCAGTTGATTTGTACAAATCACCCTAAAAGCGCTCACTTACTTACTTACTTACTTGCTTTCCAATGAGATAGTTCTTATTGGGGTGTTCCGTTTGCTTGCCGCTGGCTAAAGCGCTGCATGGACCATTTTAAAGAGAACCCGAGGTGGGTTTGAAGAATATTATCTGCATACAGTGGCTGGATCTGCCTATACAGCCCAGCCTCTGTTGCTATCCCAAACCCCCCTAAGGTCCCCCTGCACTCTGCAATACCTTATAAATCACAGCCAATCTGCTGACAAACAACTTGTCAGAGCTGGCTGTGTTTATCTCTATACTGTCAGTCTGCTGCTCTCCCCGCCTCCTGCAGAACTCCAGTCCCCGCCTGCATCCCTTCCCTCCCTGCTGATTGGAGGGAAGGGACGGGGGCAGGGACCGGAGCTCTGCAGGAGGCGGGGGAGCAGCCAAGACTGACACTACAGATGTAAACACAGCCTCACAGCATGGCTGTGATTTATGAGGGATTGCAGAGTGCAGGGGGACCTTAGTGGGGTTTGGGATAGCAACAGAGGCTGGGCTGTATAGGCAGATCCAGCCTCTGTATGCAGATAATATTCTTCAAACCCACCTCGGGTTCTCTTTAAGGGCGATTTGCCCTGAATGGAAGATATAGGAAAAACGCAAAACAAAAAAAGTTTTTTAAGAATAAATATTGCATTTATTATTTTTCGGATCAAAGAGTTCACTTTCTGACTTGCGTCAGGAAGTGGATTAAAAAAAACGCTCTGGAAAAGCTCTTAGAGAAGCGCTTTTAACAAAAAACATCGCCCACCCAAGCGCCGGGAAACATCAAAAAATGCCCAATGCAATTGCTAAAGCGATCGGAACGCAATGTGAACAAGGCCTTAAAGTGAATATGAAAATTAAAATGCAATTTTTTTTTTCTTTTTTTACTTTATCCCCTCGAAAAAGTTTAGAGTTTAAACCTGTGTGGTCTTTTCCTCAAAGAAAGAAAAAAAAAGCTAGTTACAAACAAAAGTATTTAAATAACTTTGAAACGATAAGGTTCATTAGGATAAGAATCTATGTTAAAATATTGCCAGAACAGAAGATGACAGTGATTATGTCAGAGTGTTTTTTCTGGAGATTGATTGCAGGTCACCTGTCGGAGCAGACAGGAAACCACTGTCACAATGAGAACGATTATCTCTATTAGTGATATCATCCACATGGTTTCATGGGCGGCTGACTTAAGGCTGACTAGACAAGTATGATGACACTCACTTATAGGTCTGTCTCGTGGGTAAAAGGTTAGCAATGTAATGGTGGCTGTTCATGTTGAAACAAGTGCAGAGAGCTCCTTCAGGGGAAGTTATGTAAAGGTGAGTCTCACGTAAACACAGTCTGAAATGTACAGAAAGGGAATCATTTCTCAAGGGCAAAATGAGAGCAGATGGCAACCTTTTCACAGCCAACATGCTCCTCTCTATTTCCTGCTTGAGGTGTGCGACTGCGAAAACTCACATATGCCAATATGGAACAGAAAATATGATTGTGCTGAAACATGCACCATGCCATTGATTCGGGAACAGGAGCTCAGTCATGTTGTTACGTGTCATCCAGCCAGTTTGAAATATGCTTTTCCAGTGGGGAAAAAAATAGCTTGTGCTTTAAGGGGCATGGTTGCCAACATTTCAGGATCGTTACCAGACTCTTCTATTTAATGAGTGCATCTGAGCTGTACATACACAATCCCTTCTCAGGGGAATACAGGACCCTATATACCTAATTATATGTACACTAAACTGCTGCATAAATACCCATTTTGCATTTCAACAGCTGCTATTTAATACATATTAACTCAAGAGCCCAGAGAATAGAAACAGATGATTAAAAAAAAAATCACATGCAGTATAAAAATGTCAGACATTAAAAAATGGGGATTTGAGCATTGTGCAGAATTTTAATTTATTTTAAAGAGGTAAAAAGTCATTAGCAATAAACGGAAATGTTAGAAATTGCATAGAAATCACTGCTACTTATTTTCTATGATTCTCCTTCAAGAGCGTCAGCTCCCAATGACTGACATACAGCTGATGTTATTACCTTAAAGAGGAACTCCAGTGAAAATAATGTAATAAAAAAGTGCATCATTTTTACAATAATTATGTATAAATGATTTAGTCAGTGTTTGCCCATTGTAAAATCTTTCCTCTCCGTGATTTACATTCAGACATTTATCACATGGCGACATTTTTACTGCTGGCAGGTGATGTCAGTGGAATAAGATGTTGCTTGTTTTTTTGGCAGTTGGAAACAGCTGTAACAAGGCTCCAACAGTGTGATGTCAGAACCATGGTACTGACATCACACTGTGGGAGGGGTTTCACCACAATAGCAGCCATACAGAGCCCCCTGATGATCTGTTTGTGAAATGGAAAATATTTCTCATGGGAAAGGGGATATCAGCTACTGATTGGGATAAAGTTTAATTCTTGGTCACAGTTTCTCTTTAGGCCCCATACACATGCTCAATTAATGTCACCCAACGGGGATTGGGGCCCAATACCTTGGACAACATTTCATGGCATGGCATGTTCTGCTCTATGGAGGGGGGCAGAGCAGTATGGGAGTGACTTTACGTGGTGGGCAGGGTAAGTGGGGGAGAACAATGTTATCACCTGTCACTCAGGCGAAGTGATCCAACAGGACTGATCGCTGGCCAGGCAGCTGAGGGCATTGGGGGCTGCCATACACACAATGAATTTTTGGCTGAGGTGGTCGTTACCGACTACCTCAGCCAAGTTTCACCTGGCATGTGTATGGACCTTTATTAAAGGAAAAGATCAGAACCGGGATACTAAGACCTGTAAGCTTCACATCAGTTGTATGTAAACTGTTTGAAGGTATTCTGAGGGATGCTATACCAGACTTTATAGCACAGAATAATCTTGGTTCAGCTCATCATGTGTTTACTAAAGACAAATCTGGTCTCACCAGGATGCTCAGCGTTTATGAAGTGGTGAATGCAAATTTACCATATTTTTTGGACCATAAGACACACATTTTTTTCTGGTATGTGTGTGTGTGGGGGGGGGAGGCGGCAGCGGGGTGCCTGAATTAGAAACCTTGGGTATATTCAGGTAACAATAGACCCTTTAAGGGATGCAGACACAGGGGGGCCCAGAAGCCACAGGAGGTCCCTCTTGAGAGACTGACAACTAAGGCCAAGGAGAGAAAAAACTCTAGGCACAATTGTTCTAATGTCTGCATCTGCTCAGCCGATGATAAGGAATCATACAAAGTTTTGCAGACAAATATTTGTAGACAGTTCCTATTCAGTGTTAAGCACGGTCTTGTGTATAGCACTGTTCTACCCCCAACCTTTCTACCCCTCCCCAAGTGCTGTGTCCTGTAGTGATGCTTGAGGCGTCTGTGCACAGAGAAATAAAAAGCTTTGTATTCTCAGCATAATTGTTCTAATGGCTGCATCTCAGTTTAACTGCACATTGGTTCTCACTTTACCTGTGCTGAAAGCGGGGGAGGGGGGTGTTAGGCGGGCCAAACCAAAGTTTCGCAGGGGGGCCCAGTGATTTCTAGTTACGCCCCTGGGTACATTGTAAATAAAACTTAATTGATTGCACATAAATAACAATGAACACTAATATTCTTAGAAATACAAAACTCTCTTTAAAACAAAAGTCTACACATCTATTTTAAGAGAAAGGCTGACCTTTACAGGCTATCACCACAACAACAGAACTCTGAAAGGGTAAACCCTAAACAAGGGGAAAGGAGAAGATTATGCAGAATGCAATGTACTCCCCTTGTTTCCTCTACAACAAGAAGTGTCATTAGAGTAATTGTTGGCTTCCACTACTTGTAGCATCATCTGCAGGACCTATTAGTGGACCGTTCATCTGATTATTTTCTCTGAAGGTCAGGGTAAAGCTTCTTTCTAGTGGGCTAGCACATTAATTCCTATCAATTGCTTATAACACATTCACAGGAAAATGAAATAATTGCTGCATACAGTCCATTAGTGTTCATGGCAACAACAGTTCATTTGAATTCATATTACATGATAAAGGACGTTTTTGTTGCTTATTTAATAAAAAAAAGGCTGAGCTTTGAATGCCTGCTAAACAAACACTCTGATGAGTTTGCTCATTTGACAACATTGTACCACTCAGAAAAGCAAGATGGAAGAATGAGCTCTATTTCATTTACATGATGTGAAATCTAATCTGTATCCGCAATAGATGGTAACTGTAATGGTCCCCTTAACCCGCTACAGAGGGCGCACATCAAATCATTGTATAGGAACAAAGGTCACCTGTCTTGTTCTGTGCATTCTTGATAGCACACTCCAGGGAGCCAACACATTTTTTTTTCTTCAAAGAAGAACATTCTCTTTTTTAAAGGGAAACTGAAATGAAAATAAACTTATGAGATAATGTATGTGTAGTACAGCTAAGGAATAGGACATTAGTAGCAAAGATATGAGTCTCATATTGTTTCCAGTGCAGGCAGGGTTAAGAAACTTCAGTTATTATCTATGCAAAAGAGCTTTTCTGAGCTCTCGGACACAGTGCTATTTTCTGCAGCACTTATTAATCAAAGAAACTGAAAGGCAACTTCAGACAAGGTTTTACTGCAGGGAAGTTCAAATGGTCAATAGCTCTGCTCCGTTTCACAGTTTAAAATACAGAGTATAGTTTGTAAACTGCAAATATTACAGAATGATGCAATGTTATAGAAAAAAAAGGTATACAACTGAAAATAAAAATATGAGACTATTTTCTTTGCTACTAATGTTCTATTAATTATCCATACTACACAACCAATTCATTATATCATAAGCTTGTTTTCACTTCAGTGTCACTTTAACTCACTTTTAAGGATATTTAAATTCTTAAAGAAACACTAAATACAAATGATCATCTTGCATGCATTTGGGCTGAACAATGGAAAGAGTAAGGGTCTTTCCCACACAAGTTGAGGAGAAGTTTTCTGTTAATTGAACAATTGTTCCAATTGGGGGCGCCAGATAAGGACAAAATAGTTAAAAAACCATTTAAAAAGGGGGAGGTAGTGGCGGACTTACCTCCCAACAAGTAGCCACATGATCAGTTATTGACTGAAAAAAATCTTTATTCAAATAGACTCCAGAGTGATAGCAATGCGTTTCATGGGTTACATCCCACTTCATCAGGCAATATATGGAGCTTGTAAAGAGCCGGAGGAGCTCATACCTGGTCTGGATCTTTACAAGCTCCACATACTGCCAGATGAAGCAGCATGTAAACTGTGAAACGCGTTGCTATCACTCTGAATAAAGATATTTTTCAGTGAATAACTGATCGTGTGTCTACTTGTGGGAGGTGAGTCCAGCATTGCTTCCCACTTTTTAAATGTTTTTTAACTAGTTTATCCTTATTTGGCACCTCCGTTTTGAATAATTGTTTATTCTGAGTGTCCACCCTTTTCTTCTAGTTCTACAGAGAGCGACATTTTAAACCTGAGTGGGGACGGGTCTAATCGCCCCACCTGTCTACAGAGTGGGTGCCAGAGATAACCCACCTTTGTGAGTATATTTTCATATATTTACTTTTATGACCAATTGGTTTGACATACTGCACTATTGGGGCTCTCGATCTGCTTTGTTTTTCTGTTAAATGGTCCTCTCAGGAGACTCCGCCCACCTTCACACAGCACACAGGTATGTTTTCGTTGTTGTTGATGTTTTTTAAATACACAGCTCTGCCATCAGTAACTATATGTTAGAAGCCCTCAGATTATTTGTTCTGTGTTTACTGTCTCTGAAGATAGAATCGCAGAGTTTCAAAAGCGCTATACTTCTGCTCTAATTGCAAAGTTTCACCCTCTTGAGGTAGTTGTTTTTCCACAGCTCTGTATTTCAGCTCTGTAAGTGACTGGGAGAACATGAGGGAACATTTATTTAACTCCCTTTTACTAAAAAAAAAAAAGAAGAAAACAAAATGTCTTTAATTTTCTTTTCTAATGCATTCATGACAGGCTCCTTTTATTTGTGTAATTTTTATAAGTGCCTGTTGACATTAAAGTGGCTTTATAGTGGGTCACTATGTTTCTCTATGGAGAAAGGATGCGCACTATCCAACCTTACAACCTCAGCAGCACTGAGCGAGTCCCCATAGTTTAATGAGAATTCAACTAAGAACTTTACTATAAACTTTTTCCTTTCCATCTGACAACCGACTTAGCTTATGGAGAAGAAGCCAGGGGATGAGGACATCATCAGAGATATTGGAATGGTTTCCAGTCCCATCCATTTGTCACTTTCAGCCCTGGTAAAGTTTGTGGCGCAGCTCAGTTGCGGACTACTGCGCACATGCAGTCCTGGCTACATGCCTCAGCAACATCGCTCATGTTGCCGGGGGCATTCTGTGCATGCTCAGTTTGTAAGACTTTTAATTGCACTTGCACAGTATGCTCCTGGCTACAGGAATGCAATGCAGGAAGCACATGGCCCGAAACAGCACAAGTGCAATGGCCTGCAACACAGCTGGATTATGGACTTCACAGCAGCACAGTGGATTGGTCCAAGGGGGCATTGAGAGAGCTGTCAGAATACAGGGGATTAGAGGAAGCCCGAGGTAAGTAAAAATAATTTTCTTCCCATCACCTCAGGTTTCTTTTAACATGATTGCTGCTTTCAGAATTTCCCTTGTTCAATTCTGCGTATATTTGGGCTTTAAGACCTTCTTAAACACTTGGAGTCAGGAAGTTAACCTAAGGGCTCATTTGCGGCCGCTAATCGCCAGATTCGCCAAAGAGCTAGCGCTTTTTAAAGTGGTAGTGCAATTGTAACTATATGGCAGTGATCTCACTGCCGCAAATGACGCCAATCGCGGGCGCTCCGCCATTAGCGGCAGTCACAAACGCGTTGCATGCAGCATTTTGCCGTGATTGAAGAGCAATCGTTATAAGTATGCTATTAAAGCGCTAATAGTGATAGCAAAAAGAAAACTTGCATTTTTCACAGTGATTTTACTGTGATAATCGCTGCAAAATGACCTGAGTGTTTTTGCATTTACAAGTGTGAATGGGCCCTAAGAATAAGCTGACAACTGAAACTGCCTCACAAAGGTTTGTTTTCCTTCTCCTGGAACAATTTATTTTACAACATTATTTGAAACAGAATACTGTTAGCTTGATAGACCATGATGAAAACTCACTAGATAATTCTCAGTCAAAACAACTATTGTGTGCTGTTTTGGTCAAGAATCTAGAATGTGTAGAGCTGCCCAGCTTCCACACTTACTGATTCACAATGATGCATCACTAGAGAAAGCGCAACAAATAAGCACATTGTCTTTTTTTTTTTTGCTGCAGTAGCAAAGGACACTGCTTATTCATGCACCGCCCATCATCACTCCTCCCCTTTTTTAAACAGTACACTCTGATAAACTATGGCCAAACAGCATGTTTGCCAAAATGTAGCTCTATTGATAAGTTCATGATCATTAACCTCTAAATGACTGCTCCACACCGATTGGCGTGAAGTGCTAGGGGCGGGGATTGCAGGAAATCGTGCAACCCGATGCGCGCATCTCCACCTGAATGATGGAGCTCCACTCCGCCATCAGTCTCCCAGAGGCGATCGCCACTAGGAGACTGTTAGATGGCGAAACCGCCGTCTATTGACTATGTACAGCACTGCGATCTACAGCACCGCTGTACCGGGGACAGCCATGTCACTCGGCTGTCCTCTGGGGAGGCAAGACAGCGAAGGCTGAAGCCTATGACAGCCAATTGTGCTTATTGGCTGGCGGGGGGTGGGAGAAAAAATATAAATAAAATAGGGAAATTTATAAAAAAAAAATAGAATAAATATTTGTAAAAAAAACAAAACATCCTGGCAGCAATCATAGCCCACCAACAGAGAGCTCTGTTGATGGGCAGAAGGGGGGGGGAGATCACTTGTTTGCTGAGTTGTACAGCCCTGCAGCAAGGCCTTACAGCTGCAGTGGCCTAATTAGTGAAAAATGGCCTGGTCACTAGGGGGATTTAACACTGCGATGTAATTGCCCAGCGAGTTCTTTACATAGTATCCAGTTACCGTTTGCATGCCTCCGGGAAGCGATGCTTCACGACAGACATGAGCGTTAGCTTAGGCCTGCAAAGTGCAGGTATAAACCAGCTAACGCACGTCATCGCTGCAGCATCTGGGGGTCTCCTTTAATAAGGAGACCCCCATAGCTCCCCGTCGGGTCTCCCCACACCTTAGAAGCTCCCCACATAGCTGCGCCGGGCACCCGTTAGCATACATACCGCTTCTGATCACCCGACACCTCTCCCCGCAAATTCCATTGCATAATTACAGTGTATCTAACACTGTAATTACTGTCCGCATAGGAGCCCGGGCAAAGCATCTTTGAATCTGCAGCCAGGGCTCCCCATTGGTCCGCTGTCTGAGCCATTTTATTGTCGGGTGATCAGCGGCGGTATGTATGTTAACAGGGGTGCCCGGTGCAGCTATGTGGGGGATTTCTAAGGTGTGCAGCGACCCGACGTGGAGCTCTGGGGGTCTCCTTATTAAAGGAGACCCCCATATGCTGCGGCAGAACATGGCGGAGATGTTCGACGGGTGAGTGCGTAAGTGTGGGGAGTGAGGCCATGGTGCTGAAGGACAGCACCACAGCATAAACTTCTCTCCGCATTGCCCGGTAATAGGGAGCATCGCTCAGGCTTTTGTATGAGTAATGCTCCCTAAAGATCGGCCATCACGCGAAGGATATGGGCAATAGCATTTTCCGGTAATCCTTGCACAATGGCAAGGTGATAAGTAGCTCGCAACTGCAAGCTACTTAGCACCTTGAATAGGATATGGCCATATATGTTACAGGCAACTGCCCTTCATCATGTATATACATAGAAGTGATATAACCCAAGCTTCAGATGAACCCATATGTTTAACTCATATGTGATTAGGCCCCCTGATGAGTCACTCAGAGTGACGAAACGTGTCGGGTGGAGCTTGCTGGATGTTCAGGAAGGAACTTCTTGCGCCGGATCAGAAGTAGAGTGGCGAGAGATGGACCTTCTCTTCTAGCCTACCCGGGAGGCAACGGGGGAGAGCCCGTCAATACTCTATGCCCTAATTACCTGCAAGTATATTGTGAGTGCATTTTAATAATAAAACTGTGTTTTTCTAAACTAAATTACGCTATGGGAGCATCTCTTTTTATATGAGGTACGCATCCATTTGGACATATTTTTCAGGACCCCATCACAGTGGGATGAGTTGGCAACCCTAAAGTGCTGAAACCGTACATTGCTGGGCGTTTATTGACCAGTCTGACAGTGGTCAAACTTGTGGGGTGAGTCTATTCCCTCACGGGGTGATTGGTGGTGGATAGAAGAGTACAGTTGAGTGCTATCTAATATACATGAAGATTTATGCATCAGCCCCCCATGGCTGACATAGAGGCGCACCTGTATTGAAACATTTTAATTGAGCATATCTAAAGTGGACTGACCTTAGTGTTTCTTATAATTGTTTTAATTGTCTTAATTTTTATGGACTTTTATTGAATTTTATTTGAGTATAATTTTATTCTCTATCACTGTAGCGCTTTCAAAATAGTGTGTGATATGTGATTAGGCGCAAGGCAAAATTTCTGAAAAGGCCACAAAGGCTCGGGACTTGGGCAGCTGTTTCCCAATAGCACAGCTGGAAATGGTAGAGGGGTGGTTACATAGGGGAAGGCTGTAAATTATAAATGGAGGCTATTAATAGGGTGCAACATATGGAATAAGGGGCTGCTGTCCAGGAGAGCTGCATATCAAAGACAAGAGCTGTTATAAGAGAGTTGGCTTTACATGGAATGCACTGGAATGGAAGTTGGCCTGGGGCGGAAAAAGTATAAATCCAGTCTTGATTAGGTGAAGATGTATTATTTAGTGTTTTTTTTTATATATGCCTTATACTGTGTATACCTATATGTATATAGGTATATACACAGTATACAGTTTATGTATTATAATATAAATGATAATGCCTATAATCGTATTTAATAGCTGGCTGTATTCTATTCACTATAGCTTGATTTTACAGAAAAAAATAAACTGCTTTTCATTACCATTGTATCTCCATTATGTACAGTACTTAAAATCGCTATTGTGCGCTCATGACCCAGTGTCATGGATTTCTCTTTGTCAAGCTCGGTTATACATTCTATAAATATATGGTTCCCGGTTGACTTGCCTTCCAAAGAAGGTGTCTTTTCCAGGCATCGTCAGTCCTCCTTTTTTATTTTCAGCAATGTGGTATCTTTCCTATACGTTTAAGCTTTCTCAATTGGTAATGCATCACCCTATAAATGTGTTTTTTCACAGCGCACAGGAAGGGCGTCAAGCCGGCCAGATATCATCTAACAGTGAAATAATGTGCTACTTGCAGTATATGCTGAAGCTGCAAAACATAATGACATCCTGTGATAGTTGCTGTTAAGCATCTAATAATAGAACAATTCAACAGTGAAATCTCAGATCTTTGCATTCTAGAGTTTTACCTACAGCTAAATATTTACAATAAATAAATAAATACCATCCGATCCAATAGAGCATACAGTATGACATTCGTAATATTCCAAGACAGTATATCAAGAAATAAAAAGAACCCTCTTGTTTTGTTTGCAATATGTCCCATGTGCGATATATATCCGCATTTGCTATTTAGTGACACACTATGAGCTTGATTTACTAAGCAGTGCTAACCTACTTAGCACGTCTAAAGTCTTTAGACGTGCTAACCAGGGTGCTAAGTAGGTTAGCACCGGATTTCTCAATCAGATCGCGCGCAAAGTTCTATGCGCGTGCTAAGTCCCATAGGCTTTAATGGGCACTTCACGCGGAGCGCCCTGCGCTCTGTGCAGTGCGCCCGGTACTTTGCGCATGATCACTACTTCTCACATTTCAACTGAGTTTAGACGTGCTAAGGGCCAGTGCTAAAGTTAGCACCACTTAGTAAATCAAGCCCCGTGTTGCTTTTGACTCCCGAAATATAAAACAGGAATTATCCTGTTTCTGGTTTACTTTAAGGGAAAAAAATAATTCCCGACTCCAGGTGGCATTTATCCCTCCTTATCTGTCTTAACACATTGCATCACAACTCCCACATCCTATGATCATCAGGAACGAATAGCTTGTCCACCCCTAGAGTTCAACTCAAAACCATTGGAGCCAGAGACTTCTATCATGCTGTCCCTACCCTTTGGAACTTCTTTCCACACCCAATCAAGACAACTCCAACCTTGGAGACATTTAAATCAAAACTGAAGAGCCACCAATTTAGTCTGGCATTTATAATTTCATAAATTTTTCCCTTGCAGTGCTATTCAAACCGCAACCATATGTTAATCTGAGACAGGTTTATGCGCTTTGCTGCCACATTATATATATTTTGGTGAAACACTGCTATGCCATGGGTATTTTGTGGGGAAACGCAGAGCTTCATGTGTATTTTGCAGTAAGAGGCTTGTCAAAAGAGACCTCTCAGGACAGCCAACTCCCCCCCCCCCCTCCCCTCCCGAGAATCCTGTGTTTGCCCCTATATTTATAGCATGAGTCATCTCTTAGTTGAGGCTAAACATAAGAAAGGTGAGATAATTAAGAGAAAAGTTTTCTGAACTAGGCCCATTGTTCCAAAATACGCTCCATGTTATTTATAACCAGTAAAAAGAGCATAAAGCCTTAAAGGATACTACAACTGACATGTGGCATAATGAGATAGACATGGGTATGTACAGTGCTTAGCACACAAATAACTATGCTGTGTTCCTTTTTTTCTTTCTCTGCCTGAAAGAGGTAAATATCAGGTATGTAAGTGGCTGACTCAGTCCTGACTCAGACAGGAAGTGACTACAGTGTGACCTTCACTGATAAGAAATTCCAACTATAAAACACTTTCCTAGAAGAAAATGGCTTCTGAGAGCAAGAAAGAGATAAAAAAGGGGGAAATTCTTATCAGTGAGGATTACACTGTAGTCACTTCCTGTCTGAGTCAGGACTGAGTCAGCCACTTACATACCTGATATTTACCTCTTTCAGGCAGAGAAAGAAAAAAAGGAACACAGCATAGTTATTTGTGTGCTAGGCACTGTACATACCCATGTTTATCTCATTATGCCACATGTCAGTTGTGGTATCCTTTAAAACAGAGAATGCACTGAAAAAAGCAAAACCAGATTCTTCACCCAAACAGTGAGCATTATATAGTGCACCACATTCTGGAGATAAAACTACTCTGCACAATAGTATGGCTATTGTGTTATCTGCTCTTTGTGGCCGAGTGATTCAGCTGCCTTCAATGCATTTGCTGTGATTTGATGGCAGATACACACTACATGGCTTTTAAGCCTGTTTACTTTCAAGTTCCATTTTAGTGTTTCAGAAAACAACAAGGGAACAAGACTCACATATGGTGCATTTGGCCAAGTAGGCTAAAAACCCAACACAAAGCAAAATAAAAAAGAAGTAAAATTATCGATGCGCTATAACATATATAAAATACACCATCTCTGTTTGATGTTTATTATATAAACCTAGGATGTGTATTTCTGTCTGTCTGTGTGCATCTGCCCATATATGTCACCATATGTACGCTATTACTGGAAGTGCCTTAGGAGTTTCACTAAAACCTGCAGAAATGTCTCAGATCAAAAGGTTTTAGTCCATGGCCACGACACACTCAACTTTTCTCCTTATCATTCAATTCCTCTTTTTTTTTTTTTTACTTAATGTATTTCCAATACAAGACAAAAAAAGTAAAGAAGACTCTCTATTTAAGTTGAGTCAATCAAGTGGGTTGAAGACAGGAAATGATGGGAGGGGCAAAAAAGGGAGGGGGGGTGGCTGTGTGTATTGATTGGAAATATGAACGTAAATACTGCAGCTAAGCAGCACACCTAAACATAAATATATAAAAAGTGATAGGCTCATAGTAAAAAATGCTGAAGTACATAAAACTGACGGAATCATCTGACTCAGCTTGTGTTTCTACTGTGTATCTGCAAATTATCCAATATTTTATAGCCACTTTGTCTAGCCACTGCATTATTATTATTATTATTATTATTTAGTACTTATATAGCGCCGACATATTACGCAGTGCTGTACAGTGTGTGTGTATATATATATATCTTGTCACTAACGGTCCCTCAAAGGAGCTCACAATCTAATCCCTACCATTGCCATATGTCTATATTATGTAGTGCAAGTACTGTAGTCTAGGGCCAATTTTAGGGGGAGCCAATTAGCAAACGTATCTGTATGTTTTTGGAATGTGGGAGGATAATACTAGATTCATATGACCTGAGAGTGAAATGGTAAGAGCTCTCTGAATCCAGCAGCACATTTTTCACGTGTTGGTCTGGTCTCATTTAGCTGGACCCCCACATCACCTTGCCATATTTAAGTAAACCTAAAGAAGAAAAAAGGTCCCAAACTGGGTGCTTTCCTTGGGAGAGGGAAGCCTCTGGATCCTCCTGAGGCTTCCCCATCACCTTCCTCCTTGCCATTCTATTGATGAAACCCCTGAAATCCCATCAATAAGGCCTTGTTGATGGAGGTCACGCACACTGCACAGGTGCAGACAGCTCACACCTGCACATTAGCGCAGGGCGAACAGGCTCAGCTTTTTTCCGTCTAGTCCAAGCGGCGGCTCTGTGCTTCTGTGCAAGTACGAGCCGTCTGCGTCTGCGCAGTATGGGTGAGCTCTGTGGAACTGTGGGGGTTCCAGCGTTGTACCAGAGGGACAGGGGGGACTGGGGAACAGGGCCAAACTACAGGAGAGCAGCCACTGAAACAGTGGAGGGGGGGGGGGGGCAGAGCTCTGAGGGCCCCCAACTACTAATCTTCCCTTCCTCCAATAAAGGGGTCCATCCTTCAGATCAGGTGTGCTGTTATGGGTGTGAAGATCATGATGGCCACACTTGTTTTATTGCCCCTGCAAGATAGGCCCACAGGCTGTGAGGGTCACCAAGGGTAGACAAGGGAAAGGGTGTGGGTGCCCCGCCACTAAACGATGGGCAATGAAAGAGCCCATTTATCTTTTTTACTTATCTGCAGAACAAGCAGGGGCGTAGCAATAGGGGTTGCAGAGGTTGTGACCGCATCGGGGCCCTTGGGCCAGAGGGGCACCGAAGAGCCCCCCTTCAACTGCAGTATTAGCTCTCTATTGGTCCTGTGTTCAAAATAATCGCTTCTATAGATACTTTGAATAGTGGTAATCATTAACAAACTGCTCCACATTCCTTTCTTGCACCTCTGACACTGTAGATGCCATTGGCAGGTTTTGGTGCGCCGTATCAATTGCTATGTACTGTATAGAGTGCTGGGGGGGGGGGGGGGGTCAGGGTCCACAGCTCCTTAGCTATGCCACTGAGAACAAGGGTCATAGCAATTGACTACAAGTACAAGGCTTGAGACAAAATGTCAGCAGAAGTCTTGTTTAATGTCCCCTGTGCCACCACCACTGGCACTGAGACAGAGTATGACACTGGCACATTGCAGAGTATTTCCTTTATACATTTCTAAATCAAATGGGGCATTGAAGCTTAATAGTTCATAATATGCTGATCTGACAATACAGAAAGCCCCAATTATCTAGCACTATGATTTTAATGTCCTAATTATCAATGTCATTCATTATCATTAAGATTTTCTACATCTCACTGTGGCCTGTACTGTCAAATCACGTGTTACAGCCCAATCTACATTTATTGGCTTCTTGATGTTTTTAGACATAATCTTTCAACATCAATTAGGTAAGGAGTGCTTGAAACAATTTTCATTAGGTTTTTTCTCGTTGTAGCAAATAGGCTGACATTCCTCTGCTGTAATGGCTCCAACACATTGACTGTCAAGGAAGGAGAAGCAGTTGTCTTAGCAGATTCACAGAGCAACTTTAGTAAATGTAACTTAAGGATTAACATTGATTATCTTTTACAATACTCATGCATACATTATTCAATCAACATTTAGTCATTGTTAAAGAGGATCTGTAACATCAAAAGATCCCCTGGGGGGTACTCACCTCGGGTGAGGGAAGCCTCCGGATCCTAATGAGGCTTCCCACGCCATCCTCTGTCCCACGGGGGTCTCGCTGCAGCCCTCCGTACAAGATGACGTCATTATTTACCTTCCGGCTCCTGCGCAGGCGCTCTGACGGCTGTCAGCTCCGAACTACACGGAAATACCCGATCGCCGTCGGGTCTGCTCTACTGCGCAGGCGCAAGTTTCCGGCGCCTGTGCAGTAGAGCGGACCCGACTGAGATCGGGTATTTCCGTGTAGTTCGGAGAGGAAAGCAGCCACAGCGCCCCCGCTGGAGCCAGCAAAGGTAAATATTGATTTTACAGTCGGGTCTGTCGCCGGCTGTTCGGAGGGCTGCAGCGAGACCCCCGTGGGACAGAGGACGGCGTGGGAAGCCTCATTAGGATCCGGAGGCTTCCCCCACCCGAGGTGAGTACTCCCCAGGGGATGTTTTTGAGGTTACAGAGTCTCTTTAAATCGTTCCTCTTCCAGATTTACATTCATAAATGTATGACAGGTGGCGACATCTTTACTGCTGGCAAAGTGCATCACTATGGAATGTTTGTTAATTGTTTTGAAATGAGCAGAAACAACACCTGGGCCCATATGCAATTCACCTTTTCAGCTGAGTTTTCTTCTAGGAGATAATTTTTCATCTTTTATTTAAAATAGCTTTCCAGCACTTTTCAACAAAAAAAAAAATACCAAAAGTAAATGAAAAAGTACTATCAAAATTATTTTGAGTATTTTCTTGCTTTCTGGTGGCTTAAAAGGCATTTTATTGACAACTTTAAAACTATCACCTAGGAGAAAACTTACTTGTTCTCCTAAGTTTTCTCCTAGGAGATAATTTTTCATTTTGTATTTAAAATTATTTTTCAGCACTTTTTCATTGAAAAAGTACCAAAAAGTAGTGCAAAAGAACTATCAAAATTATTTTCAGTGTGTTTTTGGTTGTTGGTGGTTTAAAAAGTATTTTGTTGATAAGCTGTGAAAATGTCAACTTGGAGTAAACTCAGGAAAAAAAGGTGAATTGCATATGGCTCCTGGTCTCCCAGAGTGCACTATAGCATAAGGCAGTATAACTAAAAAGCCAAGGCTAAACATAACTGGGAGGGGGGTTGGACACTAATATACATCAATATATACTATGGCACATAACATACCGGCTTCCAACAGGTGTGGTAAGAAGGGAAACAATGCATTGCTGTCTTTCAAAGATTCATCATTCTGTATCTTCAAATGAGCTCAGGGGACACCTGTACACATACTCGGCAAAGGTAGCCACGAATGGTCCAAGTTCCATCTGGTGTGTTAACAGTTTAAAGAGGGACTTTGACCCAGGATTGAACTTCTTCCCAATCAGTAGCTGCCCGATACCCCCTTTATCCCAATAAATCTGTATGTTTTGCGTAATAGTTCATCAGGGATGTCTGTGTCGCTGATATTGTGGTGAAACCCCTCCCCCAGTGTGATGTCAGGGCTATGGCCCTGACAAATTGCTGACTGTAAAACTTGGACAATAACAGCTGTTTCTATTTTTTAGCCTATCACATTGTTAGTGGGTGTGTTTCTAGACAGTTTGTGCTGAGTGTTTTTTTTGTTTTGTTTTGTTTGTTTTTATATATGTCATAGGAATGATGACCTGCAATCTCACTGGGGATCAAACAACACAAACAAATGACATGCCGAATATCAATGATTTCTTGACCTAGCTTCTACAGTATTTTTTTTAATGTCTCACTTTGCAATGTATTGATTTATATTTTTTCTCCATTACTATCTTTCAGTAAAGTTCCCTTGACCTGGTTTTCAACCCCAATATTCTTTTAATACTGTTTTATTACTGGTGCTGTGAGACCACTGCATACTGTGACCTCTGTTCTGCTCAGTCATAATCTTCAACTGAGCAGAACATCGATAATGGGCGGGGAGGAAGTGGCAGTTTTTCCTCCTCTCTACCCATCCTTAATTCTGCCCCATCCACTAGCCGCTTTAGTTCCAGATACGATTCCATTGCAGGGAGGAGCAGTGAATGGGGCAGAATTAAGGATTGGCAGAGAGGAGGAAGAACTGCCACTTCCTCCCCACCCATAATCGATGTTCCGCTCAGTAAAAGATTACGACTGAACAGAATGGGGGCCACAGGGGGCACTGGAGGGGGGTGGATGGTGCTAAGTAATAAAACAGTATTGAAAGTATATGGTTCGGGTGGGATTGGGTAAGTGGTACTTAAAGGCATGCCTGCACTGACATACTTTCATGCATACAACAACAGTAGTCGCAGGGGAAGCCCAGAGACTGCACCATACTGCAGGGACTAAACAGTTCCACATCCAAAAGTGATCTGGCCAGTGGAATGATATTTGCTGTTTGCGTCAGCACTCAGCATGTAAATGGGAGAAGTGGGTTCAGAAGATGAGATAAACCTGCAGGTTGCAGAAATGCAATAAGTTAACACCTTGTTGAGTATGGCGTTTGGTTGCAGGAACCACTGAACACCTATGGTAGAGTAACATGAAAGGGAAGGGGGGGTTCAAGACAGAGTACTGTAAGCGGGACATTACTCATTTCATACAAGCGTAAGAATAACAAAAGCAAATAACATAACATTTTCAAAATACCATCTAAAGCTGTCAAGGTCAGTAAGTAAAGGAAACTATGCAGAGCTATGGCACGGGACAAAAATGACTTGCAGAGTTCATGCAGCTTTGTGTAGATTCACAAAGCACCATGATGTTTATTTTTCATCTTTAGACAGTTCAGAATTCTTGTACTGTTTCCCAATCACAGTCTGGTGCTAGCTGAGTTTTTTCCCTGAGAATAGTATATGAAAATCAAAAAGTCAATGCCAAAAGTACTGTACTATTGAATATTTTTTTTTCTATTTCAGATAAAATAAAAAATGTGTTCAGCATAGCTATTGTAAGTGCATTTGCCATTATTGGCAGAGAGGAAGCAATCTAATCGTGCCCTGCGTTCTGTGCAGATACATATGCCCTTGAGGGGGGTCACTTCACCCTGCCTCCCAGTGAATACACTTCTATGGAAGAGAGGGAATACTAAAACAAATGAAACTACGGACCGCATAGACAGAATAATAATGAAAGGTCCAGTGAGCAGCACGTCAAGAGTAAGAGGCATACAGTCCATGCACATCAAGAAGAAAGAATAATAACTGCAAAGGAAAAACCTTGCAATACAAATGTAAAAGCAAAACTCCAAAAAAATGACCCTCTGGGTTAAGTAACTAGTCTAGCAGGATTTTTTTCACACTTAAAGAAGTCTTCAAAGACTAAGTGGATTGGCCATTGAATAAACAGAAAGAGTTTTCCAATGCATACGTTTTCAATGGTTTTGCTCTTTAAAATTATCAACTGAGGGATCTTTTATTTTTCGTAAGCTGTCTGTATTGTCAGCTCTTCTGAGCCATGGGAATTAGATCTTCTTGTTCAAATGCTTGATTGACAGCTCTAAACAGAATAGCCACTGCCTGAACAACAGAGTGGGCAGGTACTTCCTGCAAAAAAACTGTTTATCACTGGTAGCACACCTGGAGGGTGGGGGAGCCCCAAGCCTGCTTTACACTCAGTAAACAAACAGAGCAAGAGAAGCAGGGAAAAGGCTGTTTTCGGATGAGCTGAATATATACAAGGCCAAGGGGAAAGGCATTTAATCTCAATAACTGGCACAACTTGTGAGTCACATTTAAAGGCAACCCGCGGTGAGAGGGATATCGAGGCTGCCATATTTATTTTCTTTTAAATAATACCAGTTGCCTGGCATTCCTCCTGATCCTGTGTATCTAATACTTTTAGCCATAGAACCTGAACAAGCATGCAGGAGGTCAGGTACTTTGATTCAGCTGACTCAGGTTTTACTGGATCAGCCATATGCTTGTTCTAGGGTTTTGACTCAGACACTACTTATGCCAGAAGATCAACTGGGCTGCCAGGCAACTGGTATTGTTAAAAGGAAATAAATATGTCAGCTTCCATGTTCTTCTCACTTCATTTGTCCTTTAAGGAAATCCTCGTTGTTTTCTGAGGAAATACTGTTCTACAGATGTACATAGAGGGACCAATTTAGTATATTAAACATAATTCTTTAAAAATACACTTAGGGTGTATCTGCCCATGACATAGATATTGGCCAATCACTGACTAATTTTACAACCTCCATGTAAAATGAGGGACAACAAATGTATTCTATGAACAGATTGTGTAGCAGACATATCTGTCTGTGGAATTTGGGAGGAAGCTGGAGTGTCTGGAGGAAACCTGTACAGACACAGGAAAAAACAATGCAGAAAGTGCCCCGACACAGATCAAAACCAGAGACCCAACATTGCAAGAGTTCCTTTGACTGTGCCAACAGGTTTAAAGTATAAAGTCTACAACACACTTTCAATCATGATTGACCAATTACTGACTAATGTTACCACCTCCATGTGGTATGCGGGTCAACCGATATTGAATACTATGAGCAGATTGTGTAGGTAAACCCTCACACTAGAAGGAGGTGGTAAAATTGGTCAGTGATTGGCCAATCATAATTGAAAGTGTGTACCAGGCTTTAGACTATCACAGGCTTATTACTATGGTAGGGATTCGATTGTGAGCCCCTCTGAGGGACAGTTAGTGTCAAGCTATGGATGCTATCAAAGTGCTGCAGAAGATGACAGTGCTATAGTAATATAAAAATAAATAGATAAAAATGAATAAAGCCCCACATGAATGTCTGTGAAACAATGTGGCTTACAAAGCATAATTGCATTTTAAGTTTGTATAACCATTGTGAACATTCTACAAAGCTCATTATAGTGCAGCAATAGTTTAAAGTGAACCTCCGGACTAAAAATCTACTCAGCAGCACTGAAAAGGCTTGGTGTTTCTTTAACAGTTTCACAGCATCAGAACTTTGTTTTTCTTACCAAAGCATAATTTGTAGCTGCATTTTTAGCTAAGCTCCACCCATCAAAGAAAAAAAGCCCGGGCTTTTTTTCCCAGAGGGGGGGGGGGAGACCATGATGGGATTTCCTATGTTGTTATTCACGTTGCCTAGCAACTGGGAGAGGTGCTCAGCACACAGGACAGTTGGAACTGTGTATCATGCTCCCTGTCACCTCCTTTCAACCAAAAAGATGGCTGCCATCATGAAATAAAACATTTGCCTGTTCTGTTAAAACAGGGTGGGTAAGAGATTATATTACCTATCTATTTTAATTAACATAACCAATGTAACTTAATGACAGTATGTTTGTTTAGGCTGAAGTTCCTCTTTAAGGAAATTACTGGGGAGCCCACTCTCAAAAATAAAAATGAATAACCCTTTAAATCAGCAATGTCTAACTGGTTCCTCTACAATTGGCCCACTTGACCTCATGTTGCATCGTGCCTTTGATCCTAACCTTCTATATCACCTGCTGTTTTCTGATTCCTGACACTAGTTTTCCAGGTACTCCCTCACTGTTCTCCAGATCTTCAGTTTACCCCTGCCCTGCTAACCCCGCCTCCTACAGGTCAGGAGGGTCTTGCATAGTCAGGCAGAAGACAGGGCAGGAGCAACACGGCAAAACCAGGTAACTGAGGAATTAGTGTGTCAGTGTGAACCCAGCCCCAGTCCAGCCTCAGTTCCAGCTAGGAAACAATAATGAGATATAGGAAAGCTGGGGCTCACTATGAGAAAAAAATTGCCTAGATTATGGAGAAGCTAGAAAGTTGTGGCAAACTGCCGGAAACATTGTCAAATGCTAGATTTTCTGTGTGGCCAAATCCACTTCTGGACACAGATTTCTGTTCTGGATACACCATTAGTAATAGTAATTTGGTCCTCTATACTTGGCATTAAATAGTAGTGCTTTAGGGAGTGTTCACACTATGCAGGTTGTGATGCCTTATAATGTAACTATTTTTTTCCTGCAGAAAAGCTAAGTGATATGGACCTAATGGAAACGTAGCCTTAAAGTAAGCCAAAGCTGCAGAAATAAGAAAAATCGATACTTACCCACTGCTTCCTCCAGCAGCATAAACACGTGTGAGTCCTTTGCCATCCTCCCGCGGTCTGCAATCAGCTTACCTTGTCCGGCGTGCGAGCTGTGAGGGAAACTCTGCATGCCGCCGCCTGGTCTGGTGATGTCACTAACTAGACCACACCAGCGGCATGCAGAGTTCAGGATCACGTCCCGGCCGGCCGCTGCCACTCTGCTGGAGGGGGGGGGGAGCGAGTCCCCCCCCCCCATTTATTTTTTACATTTTTTTTGTTATAAAAAATTTAAAAGAAAAGAAATATAAAAAAATTATAAATAAATGAACTATAGGTGTCCGCCCCCCCCCCCCCCCCGAGGGGCCGCCCATGGCACCGGCCCACGGGTGCCTCTTAAGAGATGCGGGCCTGGTACTATCTACTGATATTTAATAGGTTGTCAGGCTTTTATTATGTTATAATTGTCACTGCAAATGTTTCATTGCTTTCATTAATATGAGAGTAGTGGCTGCCAAATGTATTTCCTTTTAAACAATACCAGTTGCATGGAAATCCTGCTGATCCTTCTGGTCACTATGGGCTAAATCACACACCTGAAACAAGCATGCAGCTATTCTTGCCAGATGTGTTATAGACCTTTGATCTGCACGCTTGTTCAGGGTCTATGGCTTAGGCAGGAATCACACTTGTCTTTCAGTTTTCAGCTCTCCTTTTTCTGCGTACATTTTCTGCACACCAAGTGTGTTTCTATGCAGAAAAACGTGCATTTTTTTAATAACAGCTAATGTAATTGATACAGAAAACTGACAAAATGAGCAGAATTATAATGCAGAATGTCAGTTTTTTTTCTGTGCAAGAAAAACACATTAAGTGTGAACTAGCCCTTTGATTAACATGAGTTCTTCTGTGCAGAAAACGTGTATGAAAACAGTCAAGTATGTCCCCTGCCTTAAAGAGGAACTCCAGTGAAAATAATGTAATAAAAGAAAGTGCTTCATTTTTACAATAATCATGTTTGAATGATTTAGTCAGTGTTTGCCCATTGTAAAATCTTTTAAAGAGACACTGAAGCGGAAAAAAATATATGATATAATGAATTGGTTGTGTACCATGAATAATTACTAGAAGATTAGCAGCAAAGAAAATATTCTCATATTTTTATTTTCAGGTATATAGTGTTTTTTCTAACATTGCATTATTCTATAATATGTGCAGATTACACAACACTCAGCATTCAAAATGAGTCTTTCAGAGCAGTCTGTGAAGTAATGAACTCTCCTCCAGCAGAGGAAAAGTAAACAGTTCAATTACAGTTGAGATAATAAAAGTCAGATAACAGCCCTCTCCACGACTAAGTTAGTCGGAGAGTTAATAGCTTTTTTTGCATAGAGATAACAACTGGAGTTTCTCAACTCTTCCTGTACTGGAAACAATTAGACTGATGTATCTGATCTTAATGTTTTTTTTTTCTTAGCTGTACTACACATACAAATCATAATATCATTATTTTTTTTCGCTTCAGTGTCTCTTTAAATCCCTGATTTACGTTTTGACATTTATTAGATGGTGACATTTTTACTGTTGGCAGGTGATGTAGCTGCTGCATGTTTTTTTGGCAGTTGGAAACAGCTGTAAACAGCTATTTCCCACAATGCAGCAAGGTTCCCAGACAGGAAACTGCCAAGAGTACGTACTTTTCTTGTTTCTTGTGGGAGGGGTTTCACCACAATATCAGTCATACAGCACCCCCTGGTTGTCTGTTTGTGAAAAGGAATGGATTTCTCATGTAAAAGGGGTATCAGCTACTGATTGGGATAAAGTTCAATTCTTGGTTGGAGTTTCTCTTTAAATTATTAGAGGCAGAGGATCAGCAGGATAGCCTAATTTATAACTAAGTGACTGCTGTATTCTGGTATTTGTGTGTGTGTGTGTGTTCTGATTGCGTAAAGGGGTTACCCTGTCCAAAAAGTTTAGACAGGATGTTGTTGATTGTAGGTGTGTGTGTGTCTGTGATTGTGTCTGTGTGTTTGTGTGCATGGGGGCAGCGCGCAATTTTAGTATTTGCCATGGGCGCTGTCTTACCTAGATAAGTCACTGCTGGCAACTGTCTCAGTTGCTTCCAGTCTGGGTCTTCTGTGCATGCGCGGACCTCCTGTGCATGCGCAGAAGACCCAGACTAGACAGTTGAGACAGTTACCGGATCATGGCTAAATGGCAGACCGCAGGAGTATGGCGAAGGACTCACACGTGTTTATGCTGCTGGAGGAAGCAGCGGGTAAGTATTGATTTTTCTTATTTCTTCAGCTCTGGTACACTTTAAAGAAAACCTGAGGTGAAAACTTATGATATAATGAAATAAATGTGTAGTTCAGGTAATGAATAAAGCATTAGTAGCAAAGGAAAGGGTCTCTTTAAATTGTTTTTTTGAAACATTACATAATTCTGTCATATTTGCCTTTTTTGAACCATACTCTGTATTTTAAACTATAAAACAGAGCAGTGCTAATGACCCTTTGAACTTTCCTGCGGTAAAACTTTACCTCAAGTTGTTTCTCAGGGTTTCTTTGCTGTTTATGTGCTCAGAAAACAGTTGTGTTGAAGAGCTCAGAGAAGCTCTTCTGCATAGATAACAACTGAAGTTTCTTAACTCTTCTAGTACTGGAAAACAATATGAGACCATTTTCTTTGCTACTAATGTTCTATTTCTTAGCTATACTACACATGTATCTCATTATCTCATAAGTTTATTTTTGCTTCAGGTTTGCTTTAAAGCAGATCCGAGATGAAAAACAAACTATAACAAGTAACTTGTCTATATATCTTATCTAAAGTTTAGATTAGTTTACACAGCAAATCTAGCTGAAAACAGCTGTAATAGAATATGATTATTTCTTCCTGTGATGCAATGACAGCAGCCATGTTGTTTGTAAACATTACACAGAGGCAGGCTTATTTGTATCTTGAGCAAAAAAAAACTATTCCCCCTCCTCCTCCCTCCTCCCCTCTGCCTCTGAAATCTCTGGCTAGTAATACCTCCCCCTCCTCCTGCCAAGACTGAGCTCCCATGAGCCTTTGCTACTGTCTGAAAGTGCCTTGGCTCTCTGAAAACCTGTGGGTGTGGCTTGTTTAGTTTATAGGGAATTAGAGTATTAAAACAAAAACAAAAAAAGTATTTGGCTTGAGGAATGCCCTATAAACAATAGGAAAGGAACACAATTATGCAATGAGTAAAAGTTCATCTCGGATCCACTTTAAACTAACCACAACGTGATTGAAAAATGATAAATGTCATACATATATATTGATTGTGAAATTGACAAATTGTGCGATAGTGGCTTCCCTTGCTGACACTGGATCCAGCATTCCTGAGCATTCCTGAGCGTCACTGAGGACATATAATATGTTGCCATACTGCGCCTCATCCATAGAGGCAGGGGAAGCACTGCAAACTGATATCCCCAAGCTGCCTCTACAGAGGTGCCAAAGAAAGAGCACAAACACAAAGCAAGCCGCCTGTAAATGAGGTGGTATGAATAGGAGTAACAAAGCTCATGAGGAAGGGGGGAAGAATAGAACCATACAGTTTTAGCAGTACTTTGAAATTCATAATTAAATCCTTTCCCTTGGCTGTTCCGCAGTGTGTAACAGGATTCAGCATTGACAGGCAAACGGAAATATATTGTTACAAAGTTATTATTAGTATTTAGAACAGCCCTGCCTTGTTTGATAAATGAAACCGCATTCATTGGTTGCGGGGCATTTTCCCTTTTCCATTGAAGTAAAAGACATATTTGCCAGCATGCTGCAGTGAGCAATTAAATAGCTACAAATGTCAGTTTAAGTAACAGATCCAAACACCAAGCATACTGATTGCAGCCACTTCAGCTCATCAGTGAACTTGCCTTTATAAACAAGATAATTTCACTGCACGAGAAGTTTTGATGACTGTCAAAGGCGTGTTATTTTGGGAAGGCGATGACACCCTGTACATAAAAAGCACCGCAATGTCCGTGCCGCAGAAGGCTTGGTCACTTGATAAGGGGTTGTAGTTAGAGCAGATTAATTTGCACAAGCTTACACAGAAGCTGTCATCAACGGGATTATGCATGAAATTCATAGCTACACTACACTATCTTCACAGTCTTCCACATGAAAGATTAATAATGACCCCTTATTTGGATGTATTTAATGAAGGTATCCACAGTCATGAGATAGCAGTTGCCTGATCTATTTTTTGTCCTGATCATCTGACACATAGGAATGCAGCAGATAAGTGCTGGTCAATCACTCTTAAAGAGGAACTCCAGCCTAAACAAACATACTGTCATTAAGTTACATTAGTTATGTTAATTAAAATTACGGTGACCATACGTCCCGCTTTACCCGGGACGCGTCCCACCTTCAGGGGGCGGTGTCCCAGGCTGCATGAGGTCCTGGGAAACGTCCCGCTTTCAGCAGCGGGACGTCCTGGCCTCGGGACTCTGGTCACCGTACATGAACTAGCCGCAGCGTCTCATAGACGCTGTGCTAGTTCATTCACCGCAGCCCTGCTCCAGCAGCCTGCATTGTCCTCCGGCAGGCACAGGCAGAGCAGGGCTACGGGAAGATGGCGTCCGGAGGTGGAGCCCTGTACTGGAGACTATTTGTGTCTCCAGTACAGGGCTCCGCCTCCATACACCATCTTGCCGTAGCCCAGCTCTGCCGGAGTGCCTGTGAGCCCGGGGAGCTGCACACACACCAGAGGCCGGCTGTGTGAGGGGACTTCTGCCAGGTGAGTACATGCTTTTTTCCAGGTGAAATGTGCCCCATTGCGTTTTTGTGCTGACATGTTTGCCCCCATTGCGTTTTTGTGCTGACATGTTTGCCCCCATTGCGTTTATTTTGTGCTGACATGTTTGCCCGAAGTGCGTTTATTTTGTGCTGACATGTTGCCCGCAATGCGTTTATTTTGTGCTGAAATGTTTGCCCCCATTGCATTTATTTTGTGCTGACATGTTTGCCCCCATTGCGTTTTTGTGCTGACATGTTTGCCCCCATTGCGTTTATTTTGTGCTGACATGTTTTCCCGCAGTGCGTTTTTTTTGTGCTGACATGTTGCCCGCAATACATTTATTTTGTGCTGACATGTTGCCCGCAATACGTTTATTTTGTGTTGACATGTTGCCCATTGCGTTTATTTTGTGGTGTCTGGGGTAACTGTTGCTGCATTTATTATTTGTCAGTTTTTACAGCCAGTGTGCTATAAACTGTCAGTTTTCTATTTGTTACTATGTAGCTGCAAAACCTTCCGTTTTCGTTTACGCTGAGGCTAGATTCACAGTGGGACGTTGCGTTTTGATGCCACGTTAAAGTCGCACCGCAAGCTTACAACGCAACGCGCCCAAAAAGTGGCAACGCAGCGTTACCGTCGCATACAGCAGATACAGTAAAAAATACAGGCAATGAAAAGTATGCTTCCAAGTCATTACTGAGCATGTGCAAACAGTCCAACGCAGCTTATAACGTGTATAACGCACTGCATGCAGTACTTTTACTTAACGTGCAGCGTTAGACACCAACGCAACGTGTGCACTGTGAACAGGGCATTGATTTTTCATTGCAGTGAGTTATTCTGCGTTAAATGCTGTTTTAACGCGCGACTTTAACGTCCCACTGTGAACTTAGCCTCAGCAAAACGGTCCGGAAAATGAGATCCCACAGCAATTTTATTGTCCATTCAGAGCAACGGACATGTTCAGCTAGTCAAATACACACAACACGGGTGACAATGGAGCTAGGGGAGCAAGGGTAGACAGGAACGAGGGTGACCACGTTGGAACAAGGGGAGCAAGAGAAGACAAGGAAGGCTCTGTAGAGTCCAGAGCCTTCCCTGTCCATAGGTAAGTATCTGACTTTTTTTTCCCTTTTTTTTTGCCTTTACACTCACTTTAAAGAGGAACTCTAGTGAACATTTTACTGTTGGCAGGTGATGTAGCTGCTGCATGGTTTTTGGCAGTTGGAAACAGCTGTAAACAGCTATTTCCCACAAAAGTTCAAACTTTTCTTGTGGGAGGGATTACTTGTGGGAGGGGTTTCACCACAATATCAGTCATACAGCGCCCCCTGATGGTCTGTTTGTGAAAAGGAAAAGATTTCTCATGTAAAAGGGGGTATCAGCTACTGATTGAAATAAAGTTAAATTTTTGGTCGGAGTTTCTCTTTAAGGTAGAGAAGGGCACCAGATTTTTGTCAAACGTTTATGATCATTCAGGGGAAAGTTTAGCATCTATTTACTGTATCTATTCCACCATGCGACTTTGCATCAGAGTTTCGAAACTTTCAGGAATAACCTCTCACCAGTGCGAAAAAACAAGAAATTGCTAAAAGATGAGCTAAGATTTCGGCAAACAATGGCTCAATGGCTGTTTGTATGATGCTACTGAAAAAAGATAATACTTTTTTTTTTGTTTTAAAGAAAAGCAAGGTCATCAATTTCCACTCCCTTTCATATGTTATTAATACATTTATGGAGGGAAATCTGTCAGAGAAAATCCTGTTTTCCAGAGAGGATTTTGATGACCATGCTTGAGTGACTTCATGTCAGTGTAACTATGAGGAATTGCTAGCATGCTAATAGTTTTGCCTGCGTTATTCTCTGGTGTGCAGCGATTTGATGGGGAGGAAGACAAGACACCCGTAGATGAACATATCCCTTATTTTGGAGGAAAGCGAGAACTCCCTGAGCTATATTCCATTCACTCTAATAAAAGAGCAAAGGGAAGAGGCTGTAATAATACACTGGAAAATGCCAGATGTGATAAGGACTCGCATAGCTCACAAAGGTCAGCTTGTTCTATTTGGCTGTTAGTGTACATTAAAGCAAATAGCTTTAATAGTGGATACTGTTTGCTGCATGCAGCAATATAACATTCCCGGGGAAGATATGACAATGTGGACGGCAAAAAGACGCATTCCAGTTCACAAGTGAGCATGATTGATGGAGCTACTCTGCTTAGTTCTCTCTCTGAGGGCTGATTCACATAGACGTGTGGCGGCGTTTACCGCCAAGCGTTAGGGACTTACCAGCTAAATGCTTCCATTCAAGTAAATGGGAGCATTTAGCATTGCGTGGTTACCGGTGACTACCATCGATTGCGCAAATGCGGCATTCCAATCCCGATTTACCGCGTCATTTCAGCTGGACCTAGAAGCCGCATGCGGCGTCCAGGGTTGCCTAGCAGCTTCGGCTTCATGACCCCTTGCGGGGATGAAAAACACTGATCCTGATGGAAAGCAGACGATCGCCATACTGCCGCCCCATGAATGAGACGTCACAGGACAACGCAGCTTCCGGTCGCGTGACACACCGCCAAGCATCCGTGTGAACCAGCCCTTATTTCTTCTGTAGGAGAACTACAACATTTTTTATTACATTTGAAACATATCTTTTTGAAATGTGCTGTCCTTCAAAAGTCTGTAGAAGTTCTCAATACTTTCTCCAGTAGTCCAAATCATGCTGTTTGAAAAAAAAACAAACTCTTTTTTTTCTAAAAAGCAGATGTACTTACCTGGGACTTCCTCCAGCCATTGGTAGCTTATGTGTCCCTAGCCACAGCTCCGCTCCCATTCGGTGGCCTGGGGTCCCCTCAGCTGCAGATGCTGACCTGGCGAGGTCTGCGCCTGCATGAGCGTGAGGCGAGCCACTCGCCATCGCGCTTAAAGTGGTCTAAAAGTCAGCCTTTCTACTTTGCTCAAAAAAATTCCTCGCAGCTTTAAAGCTACTATCCCAGGCAATTTTTTTAAGCAGAACATCACTGAAATGGTTAAACAAAGCACTTTGTCCTGCTATTCAGCTTCAAGCATCCAAACTGGAGATAACAGTATCTTTGTTTACATTCCAATTTCAAATGAAGTTTTCCAGGGGGTGATTATACTGCACCTGGTGCAGTAAGTAGTTAATGACGCTTTATGAGTTCTGAAAAGAAAACATATCAGTGGCATTTATTGGGAAATCCCATTGAACATGCTGGACTGTGTCTATCCACTCATTACAGTTCATGTCAAATTATTTAGTGTATATGGAAGCCTTTACATCCTGTTTCTGTAGAACATCTGATGCATGACTCATTGCTGGGCAGGACCTCCCTGACAAAAAAATATATTTACCATAAACGGTCACAATTCTCAAGTGAATTTGTTATTAGGACAGTATATTCCTTTGATAGGTATCCAATAATAATTTGGTGACTAGGCCCCCAGATTCTAGACCATCTGCCCATTGTAAGTTATGTAAAGCTGGCCACATGCAGTATAAAATCATCTTATGTTAGGACCCGCTGTACCTTGACAGAGCGCACACTCAACACATGAAACAGGATGTCAATTTGGATGACCTACTGTATGTGACTGTACTCTTACATAATAAATACCATGCCTGTGTCAGTAATGGCTTGTCACTGATGATACATTTTCTGGAGAAAACTAATAATACCATTTTAATGGTAATAATAAGAAGAAGATTGTTAAATAATTACACCATGGACAGTTTAGACAAGATCATTCAACCTTGATAATCAGGCCTGGATTTTACATCAATGAAACCTATAGGCACAGATGTCCTAGCACTCTAGACTTTGCTGTCCCTTTAGGTAGCCAAAGGTATCCTCAGTATTAAGTAGCTGGTGGTGCCCCCGACTGAAGGGTGATCTCGTCAGTGAAATTTAGAGAGGTGGGTAAGTAACCTCATTTATGCTCTGCTCAGGACTCTGCATAAGGAAGGAGAGAAAGAGGCACTGCAGAGGTAGTGAACCGCCTTTCCATCTTCAGGCGCCGTAGGCACATGCCTACATTGCCTTATGGTAAATCCGGCCCTGTTGATAATTCATCTTTAGGCAACACACTCAACAGAAATTTTGTGAGGGTAATGTCTTCTGACCCATTTCTTATTCAATTCTTATTCAACTATTTTTGCTTTAAGCAACTGTTGAAGAAGTACTTGCTGATACCCTTTGTACCTCTCTGTTGGAGTGGCGCGAACCACTCTTCATTTTAAAGAATCCCCATTAGAGGCATTTGAGCTGTAAGGTGTGATAAAATCTACCTTCCTCTAGATTTTAGTCTATTCTGTGCAGAGCAGGATCATCCACCAGGCAATCTAGGCAGGTGCATGGGGCCTAATGAGTGCCAAGGGGCCCACCTTCTTTGACCTCTCTCCACTCCAGCTTACCAAGAGGACCACCAGGGGATCCCAAATCTACTACCTTGCCTAGGGCCCCATTAAATTTTAATCAATCTCTGATTCTGTGAGTGAATTTATATTGTAATCTTTCAAACCCATTTGCAACACCTGTGGACTCATTTTTGGTATACCATTAAATTGATTTGAAGGACAGAAAGGAAAAAAAAAAGTGGCGTCCAATAGAAATTACGGAGTAACCAAGCAGCTTGGGGTGATCCAAAACCGCAAGAAAAGTATAGGGGACTAAAAGAGGCAGAAAACCCTTCCTTCTAAAAAGCAATGATTAGTGTGGTTTGCCTTCTTAAAACAGAAGGTATTTGCAATAATTCAACTTTAAGTGAATATCTATGGTTACCCACAATGCACCGCTACTGAATATTATCTCTTTGTGCTTCTGAAGCCAGGCTTACATTCAGCATCACTGGTGTCATGTGTAGCAAGCCTATAGCTTTAAATTTTATAGATATATATATATAGATATATATATATAAATATATATATATATATATATTTATATATATATATATCTATATATATATATATATATAGAGAGAGAGAGAGAGAGAGAGAGAGAGAAAGAGAGAGAGAGAGAGAGAGAGAGAGAGAGAGAGAGAGAGAGAGAGAGAGAGAGAGAGAGAGAGAGAGAGAGAGAGAGAGAGAGAGAGAGAGAGAGAGAGAGAGAGAGAGAGAGAGAGAGAGAGAGAGAGAGAGAGAGAGAGAGAGAGAGAGAGAGATCGAAATTAAAGATCAGCATTAATTCATAACTGAAAAAGTCTACAGAAATAAAAGAATTATAACATTGCAATGTTTTGTCACAACATGTGATTTTGCTTTCTCCTTTATTATATGTAGCTCAGAAATTAATTAACTGATTTTAAATTATTTGCAGTAAAGAAAGGTTAAAGAAAGCCAACATTTCGAATGTGAACATAATGTTTTTATATAAATCTCATTCGATTCTGATAGAAAAATGTTCAATTCATTAAATAGGTGCACATAATGGAAGCCTGATTTAAAGAAGAATTATATATTGAAATCATGTATTGCTTTCTGGAGTCTGTGAACATTTTCATGGCATGAATGTATTTTTATAGTTGTCACTCATTTGACATGATGTTCTCTTTCGCCTGACTTAGTGCTTCATCAACGTAAACAACAATATTACAAAACAACAAAATATTACAAACAAGTATTTTCACAGCTAAAACCATACAGCTTAGTGTAGTGTTGTAGATTAAAAAAATAAAATAACCATTAAGAAAAAAAAAATAGATGAAATGGGATTGTATTATCTGTACATTGGCAGCGTGAAAATGACTGAACTTGCCAGAAGGTTTTCTATCTATGGACATTAGTGGGCTTGCATAAGCTCCTGTGGGCTGTCTGGACTGAGTCAGGCCGAGATTTAAAAAAACAGCAGTGCATACACTTTCCACACTTGGCTCTCAGTCCTGTAATGAGATTGCTGTGAGACTTAGAAACGTTTTCTTTGCTCTTAAAACATGGAAGAATTTGCCAGCACTACCAGTCCAGTCCTATTAAGCTTCAGATCCCTTACATCCCTACATATTTGACAGACTACAGTCTTTCATACATTTGTACATAAACTCCAATACTTACTTGCATTTTAATTTTTTCATCTTTTAAAGGCATACACTTTTTTAATCTATTTATTTTTTCTCCTCTGTCATAGTTATAAAAGCAAGTTGGACTTTTCAGTTTAGGTAAGAAGGGTACCTAATGATCCACAAATGGGGTGTTTTCCAAGGAATACAGCATTTTATTAAAACTGATACAATTAATTTGAAGCAATCTTGAAGTAAGATAAAAAAAACAAAAGATAGATACTTAACCCAGTAGTGAGAAGCCTATGGATAGTCTAGAAGTTTCCCAGGTCCTCTTACAACCCACTGTTCAAGCATTCGGTCCAGCTACACCAGCACTTGGCAAACTACCGCCCACAGGTCATATCCAGCCCGCTTGCGCTGTGAATCTGGCAGGATGCAGGTGGGTGATAAGAAGAGGGTTAACGCACCTAATCACTGCTTCCAGCTCCGAGTCTCCATGGCTACAGCTGTGTCATGTGACATGCTGTCACGATGTGCTAGCATGTAAAACAACATTGGCACGCTCTGACAGTGTGTCCTGTGGCACTGCTGTTGCCATGAAAATTTGGTGCAATTAGGTGAGTTAACCCTCTTGTTATTGCCCGCTCCCAACGCTGCAGGGAGGGAGGAGGGATTTAAAAAAAGGAATGTGGCCTGCGGTCCACTGCCGGTGGCCTGGGCCTGTTAAACTTTGCCCAGGCCTGAGTCACACTTCTTTAACCCAGTGGTTTCCCTCTACTGGGCTGCATACAGTGGAGGAAATAATTATTTACCCCTCACTGATTTTTGTAAGTTTGTCCAATGACAAAGAAATAAAAAGTCTCAGAACAGTATCATTTCAATAGTAGGTTAATTTTAACAGTGGCAGATAGCACATCAAAAGGAAAATCGAAAAAAATAACCTTAAATAAAAGATAGCAACTGATTTGCATTTCATTGAGTGAAATAAGTTTTTGAACCCTCTAACAATAAAAGACTTAATACTTAGTGGAAAAACCCTTGTTTGCAAGCACAGAGGTCAAACGTTTCTTGTAATTGATGACCAAGTTTGCACACATTTTAGGAGGAATGTTGGTCCACTCCTCTTTGCAGATCATCTCTAAATCCCTAAGGTTTCAAGGCTGTCTCTGTGCAACTCTGAGCTTGAGCTCCCTCCATAGGTTTTCTATTGGATTAAGGTCCGGAGACTGACTAGGCCACTCCATGTCCTTAATGTGCTTCTTCTTGAGCCACTCCTTTGTTGCCTTTGCTGTATGTTTTGGGTAATTGTCGTGCTGGAACACCCATCCACGACCCATTTTCAGTTTCCTGGCAGAGGGAAGGAGTTTGTCGTTCAGGATTTCACGATACATGTCTCCGTCCATTTTCCCGTTAATGCGATTAAGTTGTCCTGTGCCCTTAGCAGAAAAACACCCCCAAAGCAAAATGTTTCCACCCCCATGCTTGACGGTGGGGACGGTGTTTTGGGGGTCATAGGCAGCATTTTTCTTCCTCCAAACACAGCGAGTTGAGGTAATGCCAAAGAGCTCTATTTTGGTCTCATCAGACCACAGCACCTTCTCCCAGTCACTCACAGAATCATTTAGGTGTTCATTGGCAAACTTCAGACGGGCCTGCACATGGGCCTTCTTGAGCAGGGGGACCTTGCGAGCCCTGCAGGATTTTAATCCATTGCGGTGTAATGTGTTTCCAATGGTTTTCTTGGTGACTGTGGTCCCTGCTAATTTGAGGTCATTCACTGTACATAATACTGCATCAAGTCAGAATTATTTGCATCGCATTGACCATCCCTACCAAACACTTCATAAGAAAGTTAAATACAGCCAAGTGAAATAAATTAAAAATATTAAGGTTGAATAGAGTTAACTAGTATTTATTATTATTTTTGTTTCCGAAGTTACTTTTTTGATCCCTCCCAATTTCCTCCTATAAATAGTCAGAAACTTCCATTTTTGTTTCTATTTATGAACCAGAGAATATTATTATTATTATTATTATTATTTAGTATTGTGAGATTGATGATATGCCTTTACAATTAAATTCAACTTTTAGGATTTGTTTTAAAGCTATTGTTAGTATTAAATATTATTATTATCATCACCATCATCATCATCATCATATAATAATAATAATAATAATAATAATAATAATAATAATAATAATAATAATAATAATAATAATAATAATAATTTCTTAAGCACCAATAGATATGCTGTGCAGCACTGCATACTATTTGAACGCTCTATAAATAAAGTTTAATGAATGATAATAGTAAAAATAAAATAAAAATGTAGTTACACTTTAAGATGTCCTTTAACACTTAAAACCTATTTTTTATAAGGCTGTCTCAGAAGTTAAACTGCTTCCTGAATTGTGACATGCCTGTTTTGTTTTCCCAGCCCTCCTTCTTTCTATGTGAATGCACCTTCCATCCCAGCCTAGCACAGGGAAAGCTATGTACGTTGGTCATTTGAAATGAAGTGACAGGTATTTTCCTTTTCATTTCCGACAGAATAGAATAGAGAGGATGGAGACACAGAATGAGGCAGCTAGTATGGAATGGCAGCCACTATATTCAAAGCAATTTACATGTTTGCTGTGAAAGATGATTTGTCCACTAATGTGACTTATCTAGAAGGTCAACTGAGATCTATAGATGTGTATTCAGAGCGATAAGCTGAGTGTGAAAGGGATGAATTGCTACTATTAAATCTCTGGAGTAATAACAGCTACTGGCAAGCCTAAGTCACCTGTAATACAAATGTAAATCCACTGAACAAAAATGCAGTCCTGATATATGGATTTCCTGGAATATGTACCAAGCCTGGTGAGTCTTATTGCAGAACCACAAGAAAAGTTAAGCAAGCCTATGAACTGGATGCTTTTTTATCACATTCCCCGAAGGGAGAACTGTTCATAGCAACAATCAGATTCAACAATGAGAACATCTTAGAGGTTGCTATGCACAACAAACCCCTTTTCCCTCAGATTCATTGAGAAATGCCAATAAATAAAATATTTTGCAATTGCTGAGGACTTTCTGTAGTTCATTTATTAAAGCTAGGAAAAGGGAAAATAAGACCCATCTTTCATGCATCAATTGAAGATTAGTGGTGCCCATAATGTATCAATTAAAATTACGTGAATTTGTGCGTAATTTTTTGCAATTACGCATTGTGTTACACATAACGTTCTGTACAGCATACTACATTTATAAATCATAACTACGTGTAATTTCCCATTTAATGCGTAAAAATATTACCATATATTCGCCAGTGCACTGTACATGTGCGGCTATTAGTTAAATATTCAATGCAAATTATGCGTTCATCTGTAAAAAAATTCTCAGCCATCAGCCAGTATACTGTACATGCGCAGCTATTATTTAAATACTAGCCGACCCGCGGCGTAGCATACGCCACATAAGGGGGTAGAGGGCAGGAAGGGGGTATTGGGCACAATGGTGGGGAGGGGGTTTGGACCCCCCCTCAACTGGGTACCCCATGTGTGCTCTACCTGCAGCTTAAGCTCAGCAGGAACCCCCCCCCCCCCTCGGTCCCCCATGTGCACTCCCCCTTCTGCTTAAGCACAGTAGCAGCCACCACTATTAGTAAGAGGCAGCGGGCAGGGATGACTCACCTCTTCAGTGTTTCATCGTGCGTTCCACTATCGTCACTTCCTGCAATGCTGTGCAGTGCCACACACTGTATTGGTGTAATTTGCCTTTTTTAAACAGAAGAAAATCTGCAATAGTTTAGCTATAAGTGAACATTTGTGGTTACCCACAATGCACTGCTACTAAATATGAAAATTACCCCGTTTCCCCCTTGGTAAGCCAAGCAAACATCCAGAGCTGCTAGTGTATAGCAAGCATATAACTTTAAACTTTACACAGTCATATCAAATCCACATGTAGACAGCCTGTTTCAGACTTTTGGTCCTCATCAGTACATGGCAGGGATTGATACAGCTGAATGAGATAGTGCTTGGACCAGTACAACAGAGTAACCAAGCAGCTCAGGGTGACCCAAACCACCCGTAATGTATAGGAGGATAAAAGGGACCAAAAAGACCTCCTACTAAAAAAAGCAAAGCTTGGTGTAAGTTGCCTTCCTAAAACAGAAAGAAATATGCAAATACTCAGCTATAAGTGAACTTTTGTGATTACCCACAATGCACCTCTTCTAAATATGCAAATTATTCCTTTTCACCCTTAGTAAGGCAAGCAAGCCTATAGCTTTAAGTTTCACACAGTCACATCAAACCCACATGTGACAGCCTATTGCAGACCTTTGGTTCTCATCACTACATAGGCTATCATTCATAAAGCATTTCCGCATGCGGAAATGCTTAAAACAGCTGACTTTCCCGTAGCAAAATCTGCATTCATAAAGGCTCCTTCCGCATCAAAAGCTGACATTACTGAGCAGAGCGATAAATCACCGCCTTGTGCGGTGATTGTTGTAAAAAATTTAGCAAAATGTTAATTCATAAAGATCACCGCAAGCGGTGTGAGGTCGGGAAGTACCGCTCCCTCTGATGTGGCAATAACAATGTTAAGTGAATGGAGACACAGAGACCTCCTAGGCAGCTGCAATAGAGCGGAACATGGAGAAATGTATCAACTCGGCAGCTTTCGTATCTCCACAAGCCTACCACCAGCCTAGTTCGGGGAATCTCCACACTGCTACCGCACCTGGATACTTTTTTATGAATCAGCAGCCAGAAGTCTAAACACCATCAGCAGTGGTTTCCCACACTGATTCTCCATACCAACAGCACTTTCATGAATGACAGCCATAGCAGAGATTGAGATAGGGCTGGGACCAGTACAACAGAGTAACCAAGCAGCTCAGGGTGACCCAAACTTCTAAGAATGTATAGGGGGATAAAAGAGACCAAAAATCCCTCCTACGAAAAAAAGCAAAGCTTGGTGTAATTTTCCTTCTTAAAACAGAAGCAAATCTGCAATAATGCCACTATAACTGAACATTTGTGGTTACCCACAATGCACTGCTACTGAATATGCAAATTATCCCTCTTTGCCCTTGGTTTGATATGACACTACTTCTTCTTCTTGCTTGGACCAGCCCCTTCTTCTTGCTTGGACCGGCCCTGGGGGCAGAACGCTACTTCTTCTTCTTGTTTGAAGGTTGAGGCACTTACTCTATTATATATGTAGATTCAATGTGAAAATCAGTTTGTATACATAACAATGTTTGCATCCATGTTACATTAACAAAATTATGTGACATGCATAAATTACACATTTAATTACGTCTAGCGAATTTACACAAATTTAGTGTAAATTACACTTGTATGCGTAATTACGGTTAGCAAATATGCTTCAATGCAACTTTTTTTTATGAATATTCTGCAAATTTCGCATTAGGATTACGATGTGTACTTGCAAATTACGATGCATAATTATGCATAGGCGTAGTTTCTACCCATCACTATTTAAGATGTAGAAGCCAACCAGACTGGAAGCTGACAGAGTTTCCACCTATGTTGGTATGCTTTTTAATGGTAAAATCTTGTTGATGTAAGATGACTTTTCACTAGTCCTCATTCTAAATAATCATCATATCTGATCTTACCTCACAGTCCCATGTAAGCAGGGGCGTAGCAATAGGTGCTGCAAGGGATGCAAGCACATGGGGGACTGATAAGGGACCAAGCCAGGGTGTTTTTTTAGCAGCAGTAGGGGCTGCAGCACAAAAAAGGAGGCAATGGGCACACAGCGCCAGGGAAGAGGCCAAATTTCTGTGCTCCCGGCTCCCCTTCAAGGGGGCGCTGGGGCCCCTTTCCATGTTTTCGCAAGGGGGTGGCCCCAGTCATTTTTAGTTATGCCCCTGCATGTAAGCTGAAAATTTGCATGATCTATCATGCACTGTATACCGAAACAGGAAATTTGATTGCGGCTGGTGATTTGGGTGCTGCTATAGCACATAGCACATAATGCAATAAGTGGCTATGGCAACAGGTAATTTGAGTGGGTGGGGCTGGAGTCAAACTATTATATAGCCAAACTCCAGCTAGCGACTGAGAGTATGGGGGGGGGGGTAACTGAAGCTGAAAGCTGAACTTTAGCTGGATAGATAGAATCGGTGCAGGGTGAATACTTTTAATACACAGCCAAATGTGTTACAAACCAGGCTCAACAGTGTACCGATTTTACATAATACTTTGGAAGTGTACAGTACAGAATAAAGAGCCTGATGTAAAGTTACTCGGCTGTGAATTCTGTGTAATGAAATGAAACCAGGGACAAGTTTAAGTTTTCTTTTCAGTGAAAATAATGTAATTTAAATGAAAGAAAAGGAACTTTTAAAGATACGCAGTTGTGCTGCTGGTGAAGGATCTGAAGAGGAACACACTTGAGTGCATAATTGGGAAGTCTGGATGGAATCCTGTGTTCGATCCTGGCGTGACCTTAGGTGAGTCACTTCATCTCACAATTCATCTTGCTTTGCCTCAGACATTGCCTCAGACACCACAGATTAGATTGTGAGCCTTAGCATCCATTAATATTTCCAGCTTGCCCTGTCCCTGCTAAAAATTGCATTTGCTACCAAATTATACAAACGGACAAAATGGACACGAACAAACATTAAAAACAACTCAAAGCCGCGTAAGCTTAAATGGAGAAAAAAGGAGTATTTTACAACTTGGGAGTTGATAATTTTCACACCGTGTTCAAGGATTGCTTGATGGTTTATTCAGAGGAAATGCTGCCAGTTTCTAAAGTGAAAATAATTTAACACATCAACTTATTCAATTAAAAAAAGGGCTTTTAATTTTCATTTCATTTAAGGAGATGTCAAGTGAGGGAGTGAAGCATAACCACTATTTCAAGTGACCTCGGGCAAGGCTGGCTGCTGGGCCGCAGACATCACAAGGATGTTAGAGTTTACAGCGTAATACAAATCAGCACAAACGCTTGCCTCTTATTATTATTATATTAGGTTGTTATTACATACCGCCAGTTTTCAGTATTGAATTATTGCAGGTTACACAGTAAATTAGTTACACTGTAAGCATCTGGCCTGTTTATAGGTGTGACAACTACGATGACTGTCCCTAAAGCTGGCCATAACCGTCCAATTTTTACCAAAGAACCTTTCGAGCGATCAGATAATTGTGATTGGATTAGCAGAAAATAAACTCAGTTGATATTCCCAATCGACTGCAAACAATTCTAAAAGGACAACTGTAATTAGAGGGATATGAAGGCTGCCATATTTATATCCTTTTAAGCAAAAGCAGTTGCCTAATAGTCCCGCTGATCTTTTTTGGCTGCAGTAGTGTCCGAATCACACACCAGAAACAAGCATTCCGCTAATCTTTTCAGATCTGACAATAATGTCAGAAACACACAGCATCTCTGTCCGCAGGCCGCTTGACTGCTTTCTCCGCCACTTCCAACACCCTGTTGGTAGTGGCGGAGAAAGCAGTCAGGACTCCAGGCAGATTCCTGAATTATTAAGGCCGCTGCTAGCGCAATACTAATTTTTCTGGTGCGTGTACATGCCTGCCTAATTTTTTGGCTGCACTGCCGCAGCAACAACAAAACGAAAGGCATGTGCATGTGCCAATTCCCCTTCGTGATCATTACCTTGCTGCGGAGAAGGGGCTTGCGTATCACAATGAAGCAATGACCGCCTGCTATATGAGTGTCTCTGGGGGGGGGGATTTGACCCAAGATAATAAGGTTGTTGCTTCATTGTGGACAGACCAAATTTGATCAGCTGGACAGTCACTGTTGTTCTATCATTGAGCTGCCACAGCCCGGCGACCATATGGGCTTGAAAACGGCCTGTACTTTCGCCATGGTGCAGACCAGTCCAGCACGGCCGTCACTACACAAACAGCTGTTTGTGGTGCGCTACACAGTGAGTTTAGTGTGTCAGTGTGAAGCAGTACTCTAATTACACTACCTGATTGATGTATACACTTGCAAGATGTTTTAAAGCACTTAGGCCTGCAATTTAGCATTCAATGCAATTTCTGTCCTTAAAACGCTGCTTTGCGTCAAATCCAGATTTTTCCCTGGGACTTTTGGCATCTATCCCACTCCGCCATGCCCTCCTCCAGGTGTTAGACCCCTTGAAACATCTTTTCCATCACTTTTTTGGCCAGCATACATTTTTCTAGTTTTTAAAGTTCGCCTCCCCATTGAAGTCTGTTGTGGTTTGCGAAAGTTCACGCGAACCTTAAATCGGAGGTTCGGGCCATCTCTAATAATTATAGAAAGATAACTTGACTGACAGATACAAAATTAGCAATGTCACCAAGTGCAACAGTACATTTTGTCCACAAAACTTTTTTGATCTTTCTTACCACAATTAAGTTCAGTATACATGTGGTTATGCCATCCCACAAATAAACCCACCCCCACCTCTGGTCTAAGTGGCTGCTGGAACATGCGGCAGCATGTACTGGTATATCTACTTGTCCTTACTCCAAAACTGGTCCATGTGATGCTTCAGAAGCTTCTGAAGTGGCTGCCAGTGCTCCAAGTTCACTATCATGTGACCACAGTGACCCTGGAGCTCTAGTGGCCGGTTCAAAAATTACCAGGTAGGCGTGTGGATGCCAGACATAGCAAGGAGAGGTAGATATACATGCTGCAGTATGCTCAAACACCAGTTGTACATACGGGGGCCGCACACGTCACCCTTGCTAAATATCAACAACAGATAGGCCAACACACACACTTTAGTGTCCAAAAACATGGATGTTAAAAAGTTGGCTTGTCTGCTGCGATACATGGTAGTATTTTAGTATCCAGATGCCTTTGGTAGGACATTAATACTCATGCTGTGGCACATTAACCTTTAAGAAGCAAAAAAAAAGAAAAGCAAAAAAAGCTCACCCTCCGATATTGCCCCTCTGCAACTGGGGTGGCTGACTCTGGCCAATGGGCACTTTTCAGGTTACTGTTGACCTGATGAATTGGGAAATGCCTCTGAAACACATTGTCTGACCCTACTTTGTGCATTAAGCTCTTGAATCTCAATTGCATAATATTAGCTGTGTGTGACTGCCTTGAAACCCACGGGAGAGGTAAACCAACTATACCTTTCCTTTTGAAACTTATTACACCTCTGTTAGGAGGTTGTATTTTTAGCATAGCTCTTGTTTGCAGGACCTACCTAACTACCAAGGAGTGTGACCTTTGAGGATCCTTGCAAGCCAACCCAAACAGGGTGCAGGAATTCCTCTGTAAGCCTTATTGGTGGTTGCAGTTCTTTTTCAACCTGAACACGTGACTCTGTTTTCCATTATTTATCCAGGTTTTTTAATGTATTGCACTATTGCCTCCTGGTATTCTGTCTCCCTTGTGTTTTCTTGTCCACAGATTGCTTTGCCCACCCATTTCCAATTACAATTAAGGGAATTCTTACCATCAGGGCCGTGGATGCCAGAAACAGCTTGATAGGGATGCTACCCATTCCTCCCTCTACTGAAAACTAAAAAAGTTAGTGACATTTACTGTATTTTATTCTCAAACATGTTCTTCCCAAACCTTCACAATAAACGTTTTCTGGAAGAGGGAGGAGAGGAAGTCTACATTTATTTTCCAAGGAAAATTATAAGCGTAGTCAATCAAGTCTTTTTCTTCCTTCTTTGAGAGCTCAGTGAATAGTTGCCACCCAATATAATATTCATGGCAATTTGCTCAGTTTGAAATCTTATAGTGAAAAATCAATTGGTGAGAAAAAAAAAACTCATCTGTCTACATCAAGGAGTCAGAAAGGTTTCACTAGACAGCAACACACTCATCAAGGGAATTGAGAATTTTAACAATGAGGACAAATTGATGAAACTGGGATCATTTCCTTTTGCTATAATTTCTTGAAGAATAATAGGAATATGTTCCAAGTAGATGACAGCACATGAGAGATTTGACAGATGGCTGCTGGACCTAGGTGAAACCAATCAGGAAGGATAGTTTCTTTCCTTGGCAGTAGACACATTTGCCTAATACTGTAAATTGTTTTTGCATAAAGGCTGTAAATGACTGCTAGATATGCTTTTAGAAAAACAATGGGGTCCATTATACTTATTATATACATATGAGAACGCTTCAGAAAAATTCAGTTATTCATATGCAATATTTAGTTCCTCCTAGATTTTGCTGTAGCGAAAAGTACATTCAGTGATGGTGATAATAATAACTGTAATACTTATGGTTACTGTTTGCATGAGTAATATAACAGAAAACAAAGCAAATCCCTACTTTTTCCCTAGCTATGACTTAATGTCAGCAATCATGAGACCAGCTATGGAATCCACCATTCTGTCCAAAAAAACATAAAAATGAATGGATCTGCTGGATCCACCTCCGGAAGCCAGGACTTTTGGATTCAAGTTATCACATGACCAGCTTTATACAAAAGATAATGTAAAGCTACGTACACACATGTGATAATTGTCACCTGTCAGGGAATGGGAAATGATCCTTCAAGCAACAAATCAGGTACTGATCAGGTACTGATGCTGTACAGACACATTGCTATTTGCTAGCCTTTAGGCATTCTGTTGCTATGGCGGGAGGCGGAGGGATGATCATTGGCACATGACGGAGCAGATTCCTGTAGGTAAGGGGAGAAGAATTAACATTGCGATCAGTTAGAAATCTGGTGCAACAGATCCTTAACAATGCTTGAACAGGATTGATTAGGCAGCCTCTGTACACACATTGGATCAAAAAAAATGTTTTTGTTTGTGTGAGATGTCCTTGATGCACCACTGCTTTTCACACCATCAGCACATGAAAATCTGCATCCATCACTAGACCTCCTCCATGCTACAAGATTGAGAACGAGGGCCATCAGGATCTCACATGACCCTTCACAGCCAGGTAGTCACTTCTTCAAGCTCCTCCCATCAACCTGACACTAAAGAACTAGCCCCTCCTAAACCTCCAGGAGCAGAAGCACCTTTTTCCTCCGGTGGGGCTAGAGTTCAGCAGGAGGACTGCCTGAACTCTAGCCCCACCGCCAGACCAGCCCCCCACCACCTCATGGCAACCTGGCCCTGTGGACAGCAGGACAGCACCATTCCCTAGCTGCCCACCCTGGACTTTAAAGCTAATTGTAGGTCAGTATGCTCTAATTGTCTCTCCACATGCTGCTATCACTATGCTCTTAGGGCCTGAGCCCACTAACGCAGTTGTGCACAGTTGTGTCCGCTTTTCAGCAACACATCAATGTTACAGATGCTGCAAAGTGGACACAACTGCGTACAACTGTGCACAACTGCGTTAGTGGGTTCAGGCCCTTACTGTGTTATGATCTATGCTCTAATTGTAATTGTATGCTTCCCATGCATGTATCCATGTTTCATACTTGTTTCAAGCTTTTATCTATGTTACCTCTCACAGTGTAAATGTAAAATAAAAGTGCAAAATAAAGGTGATTCTGATTCATACTGGTGCTGCCTCTTTTAGGGCTCGTTTCCACTGTTGCGGTGCGGAATCGCCTGGATTCCACCGCTGATGAAATCGCATGCAGATGCAATTCCCCATGCGTTTTTTGCCGCGAATAGTGAGGGTATATGCGATTTTAACCATGTCACTGCCTGTGTGAATTTACATCGGTACCTATGCGAATTCGCATGCGAATTCGCGGTAAAAAACGCATGGTGGAAACGAGCCCTTAAACATTTCAATCCACTCACAGACAACTCTATGAGAGATAACTTTGTCCCCATACTGAGCACACGCGTTAATGAATTTGTGCTTTCAGCACACTTTCTGCCTAAAAAAAAAAGTTTGGCAGTACTCTGTTCATCTTTGGTGAAATGTATTAGTTTAGCAGTCATCTTCACCACAGCATGGCAACTTTCCCACTAAATTGCAATATTACCTGGCTTGCTAGACAGACTAGTCACATGACACTCTCAGTCACAACCAATTACTACTTCTCCTGCCCTCGCCATTTTCAACAAAAATATAAAAACGATTAAACTTTTTCAAGAACCCCCTCATATAGAATCGAAGAAGAAAAGAAAGCTGTATTAAATATTAACCAAAAATAAACACAACAATAATAAAAAGCTAGTCGTAAAAAAAAAATCCTCTAAAAGCATACCCAAAGCATATAGTATTATACAGGCAAGTATGTTAAAATTGTAATATTGAAGTTTAGAGCCAAATACAGACAGGCTGATCCTTCAAGCCTACTCAGGCCTAGATTCACAAGTCCTACAAATACATTTATATGCAGCAACTCATCAGTCATAGTCAATGGTAATTTAATGATATTAAATTGAAAAAAAATATTGTGATTTATTGCTGCATCAGTGATCTGCCTGTGTTTATACTTTCTGCAATTAATAAACTCAGCTGAAAGTTTATATAGACTCAGGAATAGAAAATTCATAAGACTGTGCACAGCAAATCATTCTGGTAATTGCACGTTAGCCTATCTAATTTAAAAATAAATAAATAAATAAATCCATCTAGCATAAAGCAAATAGGGAGCATTTATACACTGTTAAAACTCTATCTAAACATTGAAAAATGACTAATATTGACAGGAAAATTACAAAAGCTTATCTAATCCAAACAGCAAACAATTTGTGATTGCTAGAATGTGCGTTCACCAGATGCCCTCATTATTATTGTTGTACCACTGAGACCTGGTTTTACATGGTCTTACCGGCAGCTTTCTGGAAGTTTCAATTCTCCGGTGGGTAGCCTGATGGCACAACTTGTGTTTAAACTTGTAAATCAAATTGATGCAGTGTTTTCACGGTTATTCTAAGCCTTTAACTGCTGGAGTACCTGATCTCTGCACAGATATCTCCCTGGTCTCTGGAGCTAAAATTGGATTAACTAGGATATTTTATAGCACAAGAAGAAATATACATTGTGATGGCTTGCTACTTCTTGTTGCTCTTAATTTGCAACCGTAAGGAGTTTGTTTCTCAGAGAGACAATATGGACTGGCACACATGATTCCAAATAATTCACCCCCCCCCCAAAAAAAAAAAAAACCACAGAAAAAAATGTGTAACTTAATATTGACAAAGCGAGAGAAGAGCACACCTTTTGTTGGTGGCATGGGCGTAGCGATGACCCCTGCCACAGCAGGACCCCTCATCCTCCCTCTCCCCAATCACAAGTGCAGCCAGTTAACAAAAAAATCTTCCTGTTTGCTCATAAAAACCGTGTGCAGGAGCATGTGTAATTTTGTCCTGCTTCCAGACGTGGCTTCACAGCAGAACACTCTCTGCTGCCATTCACCAGCTCCCCATCACATGAACCACATAGGGTTTGGGGACCAAGGTGGCCACAAGCTATCATTTTTGCAAGGGGGCCCTATTAAGTCTAGTTACGCCCCTGGTTGGTGAATTCTGGTGCAGGATTCCTAGGTAGTAATAATTTCAAAGTCCAAAGGAGGAATCCGCACACAGTCTTGCTGGAACTTTAGTCATACTATTGTCCCATCACACACACAAACAATACATCTGACTGTATATGCAACAATCATTTTGGGGCCTGTATGGTCCCCTTTATCAAGGCATGAGGTAGACAAACATGTACGAATGGGGACCATATAGGGCCTGAAATGATCGTTGCATATATGGTCAGATGTATTGTTTGTGTGTGATGACACCTACATACATTTCGTAATAAACAGTATCAATAGCTAATCACATTCTAAGCAATTAAGTTCTATCACTACAAATGTGTGTTTATATAAAACCAAAATAAATCAAGCAACCTAAAAGCCCCTAAAGCACCACAAGGTACAATTTTGCCCTCTTTACACCAGAAGGTGTGTGCAAGTTTTACTCCCCCATGAGTAAGAAGCTTCAGGCTTCAGTACTATAGGCGGTAAATGCAAATCTTTCTTTATGTCCTTGTAAGGAACCCATGCATAAATAACTGCTGATGTATTGCAGACCAATAGCTTATTCATTTTACAAAGCCACACATTATTCAAATTTCAGACAGCTGTTTCAACCTGCCCTGGCCTTCATCAGCATAAGGTATGGCTCTATGGAACGGGCTTGTGAGTGTTACAAGTTAAAGGAAACCTGAGGTGAAAATAAACCGATGATATAAAATTGTTTCTGTCTTACTCCTAATTTTATTTTCCTTTGTTTTCTGTTTAAATCCTGTAAAAATATGTCAATATGTTGTATTGTCTCAGCTACATGACAGTCTTCAGCACAGATTAGTCAAGTCTCTTACTGTGCACCCCATATAGTTTTAGCCATAGCCAATGCTATAGCTGGATGCTCAGACTAATCACGATGCACCACTCCGTGCGTCAGTAGATTAAATTATTGAACACCAACATTCAATGATTTGACAATCTTTTACACAGTCTTACAGTGTCCCAGAGCTACAATATATAAACTATTGGCAATTTTTATTTGTCTCCTGCATTCAGAAGCTGTTCTCTGCCAGGAAAGAGTTTTATGGCTGTAATTTTAAGGAAGGGTTCGAGCAGGTCCCAACTGTAGAGAAACTGTCACTTGTGTTCCTAAGTGTTTAGCTCTTTCGGGCAGGAAAAGAAAAGAATAACAGCTTAGTTATTTCTAGCCTAGTTATTTCTATGCCTGGCACTGTGAAGGAACCCAAACACCCCTAAGCCCACATTCACAGTGGTGTGTTGCCATGTAATGGCAGTTTTGTATCGCAGTTTACCACATTGCAATTTACCATTTATGGGACATTCACAGTGCGGCGGGTGCATTGCGGTATAACGGGTTGCAGTGTGATAACGCACTGCATGCAGTACATTACCGGTAAATGCATGCATTATGTAAAGCATACCTTTGACTGTATGCTTCACTGTTCCCAAGTCCGACACAATGCCAGCATAATGTGCAGACAGAGCAGGATCATCCACCAGGCAACCTAGGCACTTGCCTATGTCCTATGGGTGTGAAGGGGCCAACTGCCAACTTCTTTGACCTCTCAACACTTCAGCTTACCAAAAGGACCACAAGTGGGCACCTGCCCCAAGTATACCATCTTGCTTAGGGCCCTATTACATCTTAATTCATCTCTGCGTGCGGCACCACTGTCCCGATCCATTGCATTGCATTCCTGTTGTCACAAATCACAATTTTGCTTTCCGAGGAAATGAAATGCTTTCTAGTTAGAGTGAGAAGCAAAACCCACAATGCATTTCTTCAGGGTGGTGGGCAGAAAATACACATACCCAGATAACAGGCTTCTGCTGGGACGTGGGCTGACGGAAATTGTTCAAAGATTTTTGTGAAGTGCTGCAGAAAAAAAAATGTCAGCACTATATAAATGTATAAATGAGTTACATAAATAAATAAGTACAGATTTTTGCATTATGCATGCTGTTGTCATGATGTATGTACTGTTGATGTATAGCACAGTAAATACTCCACATCTCAGCAGGAAAAAAAAAATGTATTGCTCTATTGAAAGATATATGTTAGGAGATGAGTTCACTAAGGGTTTCCCACATCAGTGATCCCTCAGATGTGTCCGTCAGCAAGTCTGAGGGGCCCATTTAAAGAAGATAGTGAAAACAGGTTCACTGAAGCTTTACATATTTATCATACAGTATAGGATAAGAATAACGTAAAGTGCTTCATGCTACAGCTGCAGGTAGTTAGATAGACAGCCAAACACTAAATAGATTCAAAGCTGCTTCCAATTCACGTAGAATCCCTTTATTGTAAACTCCAAGGGGGCAGGAAAAGTTGTTTACTATATCAGAAGTTTACTATAATCACACAACAGAAAAACAAAAAAAAAATACAGATTGAGGGTTTTGAGGCCTATTGATATGAGTTTAACCACTTCTGGAACTTGATGATTGAAATCTACGCTCTGTTTTTATCCTCTGCCAGGGAGTAGATTTCAATCATCCCGCCGCATTTTCCCGTTGCTACCGCCAATCGCGTCCCTCTCTCCCCACCGCAGATCACTCTCCCTGGCATCTATATGTCATCACTGTGAGCCAATCACTGTGAGCCAATACCATTGGCTTACATAGATGGGCAGTGTCAGGAGACAATGAAAGTGGCTCCTGACTGGCTCACACAGCTCTTCCGTCATAGCAACGGCAGACAGGGACCTGTAACGATGGGAGAGCGCCGTGACCGGGAGCAGCAGGTATGTGCGGCGATTTGTCGGGAGGCGCCGTTCTTTGGTACCAGAATTCTCTATGTTCTGCGTGTTCTTATCATCCAGTCAACCCAATTTAGCATCGATTTTAGTTCTATCCAGTAACAAATCATTGCAAGGCAGCACATCTATGCCCGGAATAAGATTGTCTTATAATATATGATGGTCAAAATATAATCCGTTCTGTTGAGGTTTGCTGGGAATGGGAATGTGGTGATGCACTACTGAGAGTGCGGTGATACCAGAGCAGGATTATTCACCAGGCAAACTAGGCAGGTGCTTGGGGCCTAGCAAGTGTCGGGGGGCCCAACTGTTACCTTCTTTGACCTCTCTCCACTTCAGCTTACCAAAAGGACCAAAAGGGCGCCCCAAATCTACTACCTTTCCTAGGGCCCCATTCAGAGGCGTATCTAGAGGGGGAAAGGCATGGCACGTGTCATGGGTGCCACAGCACCATGGATGCCATGGCTACCCCCTCCTCCCTCGTGCTCCACCACCATACTGAGGGATGGCTCTCCTGGGGCGTTTGTACCTGCTCTTGTACCGGAGGACATGTCTCGCTACCTATACTGGGGGGAAGGGGGGCTACTTATCCTGGGAGACCTCTCCCACTACATGTTTTTTTAACTAGGAGGGGGGGCTAGTTATACTGGGGGACACCTCTCACTACCTATACTGAGGGGATAATTGTGGGGGTACTTTTACTGGGGGAACCTACCACCATCTATACTTGGGTGAGGGGTGTTTATTGTTTGCCATAGGTGCTATATTACCCAGATACGCCCCTGGCCCCATTACATCTTAATCCACCTCTGAGTGATACACTGATAGTTCAGCAGGAGTAGGCTGGCAAAAGTTTACTATATTGAAATTGGTCATACATTGTATATTCATACTGACACATTTTCTGGGGCCTGAAGACTGAGTTTACTATATCCAGAGGTTTATTATATCAGAGTTTACTATAGTGAGATTTTACCATATATTGGACTCTTTACAATGACATTGCATGTCTGTTTTAGAGATAAGGGTTGTTGTTTAGCTTTTAATCTGTCAGAATGAGAGCACATAGGATAGAGCGAGATATGCCTGCATGTAATATGATCATTAAACTGCTGGTTTCATATTTCTTTGCTGATCACTGCAAAAGCGGCGCGGATTCTGGCTCATGTGACATTCATTCACTTTAATGGGTTACCCAAGGCCAAAAGGTTAATGAAGTGATTAATGAAACTTCATGTGAAAACAGTGGAGAATGCACAGCCGTCCGCACCGAGCTCGCGCCGTTATGACATTTATACAGAATGACATCATTCATTTTGCACTTTAATCCACAGATTATAGACTTCCTATGAGACCAATAGCACTAAAGTAATACAGCCCTTTTTCAATAAAAAAATATAAAATAAAAGCCAAGGTTTTATGGCAGTTTTAACAGACTGCTGACGCTTCAATTGCCAGTGTGCCCGCAGCTGTTGTGGCTAGCAGGTCTCACTATGCAAACGGCGAGAATTAGTCAGTAAACCCAAAAGGAGAAATGTGATGCAATTATTTCATCTTCATAAGTGGAATCATAGAATGATCCAACAGTTTGGGATCTCGTGGGGACTCTTCCGTAAGAAATGTGACGACATAAACAATATCAGTGTTTCATGCCCCTTGGAGACCTGTGTGCTTGCTAATTCTGAACTTCACTTAAAGAACCACTGTCGTGAAAAATTGTAAAATTTAAAAAGCACACAAACACCTAGAAATAAGTAGTACATTTCTTCCAGAGTAAAATGAGCCATACATTACTTTTCTCCTATGTTGCTGTCATTTACAGTAGGTAGTAGAAATCTGACAGCACTGACAGGTTTTGGACTAGTCCATCTCCTCAGGGGAATTTTAAGCATTTTGTTTATTTTTTACAAAAGCAAAACCTGGAAGTGATTTATACAAAGATGCTGGCTGCATCTTTGTATACATACACACACACACACACACACAGACACACACACGCACACACACGCACACCTGTTTGTACGCTATCTGGGCAGGTTGACTGAGCAACTGCCGTTCACTAAGTGCTTTTGAAATAAAGAAAACCCTGAGAATCTCCCCTGAGGAGATAGGCTAGTCCAAAACCTGGCAGTTCTGTAAGATTTCTACTACCTACTGTAAGTGACAGCAACATAAGAGAAAAGTAATTTATAGATCATTTTACTCTGGGAGAAATATACTTTTTATCTGTATATGTTTACATGTATTTAGAATTTTACAATTTTCACAACAGTTGTCCTTTAAATACGCGCCAATTCACATGGACATTATAGCTGCGGGTATTTAAAGGCAACTCAGCACTGATGTAGTAAAATGTATAAAACAAACCTACCCCTACAGGAGGTTCATAAATAGTATGAGCCATTGGGGGGATGGCAAGCATGACATACATTCAGGGGGCTACCTTTCCCCCCATTTGTATGCAGACAGCCATTTTCTCCAGCCAAACCCTCAGCTGCAGCAAATTCAAGCTCCTGGAACCGGGAGATGTACTCACATTGAAGGACTACATCTACCAGCATTGTGTCGCCCAGGGGCGTGCGACACCACCGCAGGAGCTTGAAACTGCAACATCTGTAGAAAATGGCAGAGCGCATACAGATGAAGCGCTAGGGAGCAGCCCCTAAAGTTAGGTCAGGTTTGTCACACCCCCTGACAGCTCAAAAGGTCTGCGCACACACTAGATTGATTCCGGTATGCACAAACAGGTGACACTGGTCAAGCAACATTACCCGGAAAAATGAAAGGAGCTTAAACAATGTCGTTCACACATCGATATTAACACGACATATCCTCACATGCTCAAGGAAAAGAGGTTTGAACGGAAATATACACAGCGGCCAGCTGCACAATATCTGCCCAATAGTCGTGAGCATTGATCTGTCACTAGGATTGGGCTGAATATGGGATATCAGTCAGTGATAACAGTCACTTATCATTGATATCATATATGATGTTATATCAGTCACATCATTTAACATCGTTGGGCTATGTTTTTTATACCAACTGTCGGTGTGTGTACAGTGGTTCCTAGCAACAGTGGCAGTAAGGTATGCTAGTATACCATTCCTGACCACTATTATTCTTCTTCATAACAGCTGTTCTCCTTTGTCCCATCTCCATAGGGCACAACAAGCTGTCTGTCAGTGAGACAACAAGCAGTCTGCTTGTACAGGGACAGGTTTCCTCAATTTTTCATAAATGATCATCTTGTGTAAACAAAGCTGCAGATGACAATGGCGTAGCTAAGTAGCTGTGGGCACCACTGCAAGTTTTTCATTCCCCCGCCCCCCCCCCCCCCCACACACACACACACACACACACCACCACCACCACCACTCTAATTATAACAATTGGAATGGTGCACCAAAACCTGCCAAGGACAACCAGAGTGTCAGAGGTGCAAGGAGGTGAGGGGGAACAGTTTGTTAATGATTACTACTATACAAACCATCTATAGAAGGGATTATACAGGCAAATAGATATAAGAGCGAGTGCACACCAATGCCTTAAAACTTATTTGCAAATATAACAGCGGTGCAACATCCGGATGAAAAACAGCTTATGTCTATAACATTGTGGAGAGAAAAAGAAATATCCAGGAGCTACTCGCCATAGTTTACTTCAGTAAAAATTCAACTTTTAATGCAATTCTTCCAATAAAACTTGTTCCAAAGGTAAAAGGCAAAAAACAGCAATACTTATCAGACAGGAGGTAGTACAATTGGTGCGGAGGCAGGTCGACGATCGTTTCGCCCCTCTATGAGGGCTTTCTCAAGACCATCTACCCCCTCAGTGAGTCCCCATTCTTATATACCGGGTGGCCACTCCCTCCCAATCAATCGCAGGCCAATGGCAGCAACTCACCTCCCTGGCACACCTGTATGGCATGAGTGGTGTCCGTCCAGCCTCCAATCAGCCACTGAGTAACTTCCTATCAACAGAGCACGCCGTGCGCTCCACTCACGCCGGCGCATAACATAGCGGGGCGCATCCCTGCGCGTCATCTGTCCCGCACCGCTCGTCGTCTATTGGGGCTGTCAAATGACGTCATCCCGTACGCGACACTCAGACGCGTGGACGCATAGGGGTCTGAGACGGGTTGCTGCCATCTTGTGGACCTTCTACAGACTACATCCACATTACGTAAATCTTAAAATCCGCATCAGTACGGATCCACCAACCTGGCCTGGAGGCAACTCAAAGCCACCTCATGGCCGCTAAACTAACTACATTGACACTGTGTAGTGGTAAAGTCCATACAGTGCCGGGCCTACATCTCAGTCGCCCACAAATGCACTCAGGACTAAGTACAAACAGCCTGCGATCTGACTGGGGTTCATAGTCCCCAATCCTACAAGAGTGGGGCACATCAAAAGGCACACAAACATCATAGAAACTATTAAAAACAATATAACAGTCATTTAAATATTTCTTAAATATGAGCTATGCTAAACATCAATTAACGAGACCTCAATGAGGACAGATACAGAAGAAACCTCCTGCTATGTATCCTCTTTATCATTAGTCTAATGAGTATTTTAAAGAACACACTATGTACATACACCTTAATGAACATACTACATTTATAATTATATATGAACAGACCTCTGATCTTAAAATCAAGTGATTGGGAACAAAAGCAACCAAAACACAAGTCCAAGATCCACATCATCGGTCTCCGTTACATCAAGGAAAGAGGAAAAAGAAGGGGTTATATAAAACACTCACGACGGCCCGTTGGGTGACATCTAAA